>NC_142940.1:35343784-35373784 GCF_046866305.1 Octopus bimaculoides
GGGGGAAGAAGGGGGGAGGGGAGGGGCTGAGGAGAAGGGGAGGGGCTGAGGAGAAGGGGAAGAGAAGGAGAAGGAGGAGGAGAAGGAGGAGTAGAAGGAGGAGAAGGAGGAGTAGAAGGAGGAGAAGGAGGAGTAGAAGGAGGAGAAGGAGGAGGAAAAGGAGGAGGAGAAGAAGGAGGAGGAGAAGGAGGAGAAGAAGGAGGAGGAGAAGGAGGAGGAGGAAGGGGATTGTGATGGTGATAATGATAAATAGCAAAAATATTTTGCTACATTTCTAAATACTCTGATGCCATCATCAACGAAAACAACAACAATAACAAGAATAATAATGATGAGGATAAAATTATTAATCAAGTAGTAGTAGAGAACGATGACGATGGCGACGACGACCCCGCCGACGATGATGATCGTGATCATGATGATGTAGAATCCGTAGGAAGTGGAAGGAAAACCGCGCTAATTTCCTTATTAGCTGGGTAGAGTTGTTATGAGAGGAGAATGATGAAGTAACAACGATCAATTATAGAAACGATTGCAGGCACCGAGTATAGAATTACCGATAGGCGTTATCGGATACATGTAACAACGGCAGGCGTGCACAAAAACAAATAATTTTTAACAAGTAGCTACTCAAATAACAGCTTTTATGCCGTAATTTGAACAGCATCGTTCACTAAATGAGCTTCATCTGGGCTGAGACAATTCAGATAATTCAAAATTATATTTTTTTGACTTTTCTATTTTCTATGGTTTGTTGTTGTTGTTGTTGTTGTTGTTGTTGTTGTTGTTGTTATCTTTCGTTTGTTTAAAATGTTGCAATGCAAGAATTACAGGATTACTGAAATATATATTGACTTTGTCAGATCCTAGACTGAAAATGTTATTTAGCATTATTTTGCTGTGGTGTTATTGTTTTACTTTGAAATTTGGTTGGTTTAGTAGTTCTCAAAATTTATTATAAAGAAAAACAATAAATTGTTAAAGGATGAAAGGAAGGAAGTAGTAGTAGTAGTAGTAGTAGTTGTAGTAGTAGTAGTAGTAGTAGTAACAGCAGCAGCAGTGTTTGGTAGCTTCGTTCTCTCAGTTACAGTATTGACCAGACAGCACTCTTGAATAGACATATTCTCTCCCTTTACTTTCTCATGTAATATGTCGTTGCTTTTCAGAAGAAACGGCTGGAAAACGTTTCCTAGCCTAGTCTCACTATTAGGTATGACAAGAGTTCGACTCTACTGTGAAAGCCGAAAAGATTGTTACATCAGTTAGCACATAATCACGTATCTTCTCTCATAGTTTATATTCTTTATTCTACATTCATCTGGTGTCTCTTAATAACTCCGGCTATCAACAGATATTCGCATGTGTGTTGCCCTGCTCTGAGCGTATATACCTCAATTCACCTCTCGGTGTAGTTACAATTCCCAAATGACTTCAAGAAATCTAATTTTGGATTTTCACAATCCGCCTAAGCCGATGACATTAAGGCAACATCCGAGTCGTTTACTCTCTGAAATGTTTACACCAGTACTCAGCCCACATATGACTCTGCAAAAAGAGTTTATTTCGCATTGACATCCCACCAAAGTATCTTTTACTCATATCAATATTGAATCAACGCCACTTGGAATGCCTAAATGCGACCTAATCAATGCAATACACCTGACATCTCCCTTTCAAAAACCACACATACTATGATTCCATAGGTACCGCTACAATAGGTACCGCTAACTTTTAAACCTACACAGAACACACTCGACAAAACCGAAGTTCTCCATCTACGTCACCACTATGTACCAAGTCACAAAGTGTGAAAATATCTGTTTACTTCAACCAAGTCAGAAAGCTGATACTGACCTCGTAAGTACCATTTATAGGCATAAAATGCACTCCAGCGATAACCCTTGTCTCCCCCAAACTCATTAACCATTCTCTGGAAGGTTTCGTGCAAATCTACAGTATGTCCCATTCTCAACAACTACCGACCTATTGCTCTCAGTTCAAATATATCAAAAGAGACAGAAACTAAGGAAAACAATACTCGCAGTCATAGCATTGAGAGACCTTGGATTTCAAAGAACCAACCAGATCTACTGAAATCCTGTTTCTCTTCGTAACGCACCATCGATCTCTGTCGCCCTTGAGAAATACTGTGAAAGTAATTTTATTGCTTTAACCTGCATACATATCTATGTATTAGTCTCCCAGGGAAACCGACACAAGCCTATAGCCTGCACAGCAATGTATTAGTTTCCCACGAGGATACACATGCCCATCACCTGCATATCTATATATTCGTACAGCAGTAAAGTAAAATAGCTTAATCAATAATACTCTGATTCTAATTCCGTCTGTAAAGTGTGAGATATTTACACATTCAAGAAAAAGTGATTTTTCTTTAATTTTTATCCATCTATGATTTTTACTCACTATATCTGTATAACCTAGCTAGATATCAAATTAGACATCAATACATACGAATATTTATATATACATATATATATAAATGTGCATATATATATATATATATATGTATATATATATATATATATATATATATATATATATATATATATATATATGTATATATGTATATATATATATATATATATATATATATATATATATATGTATATATATATATATATATATATATATATATGTATATATATATCTTCGTTTGTGTATGCAGATGCGTGCATATGTATGTATATATTTATATACACATACAAATATAAACAAATATTTGCCAACATAGATAAAGACATAAACGCATACGCATATACACATGTATGCATATATACATATACATTCCGACATATATAGATATGTATACACACACACACACACATATATATATATATATATATGTATACACACACACACACACACACACACATATATATATATATATATATATATATATATATATATATATGTATGTATGTATATATATTCGTATGTATATATGTATGTAAAATTTACAAGTACATGTAGAAGGAAAAGAAGAGAAATGACAAAGATTGATAAGCGAATGAAAGGGAAATGATTGAAGCTTAAAGTAAAAGATCCTTTAAAAGGGAAAGAAAATCAACAGTACAGTAGGTCCAATACATACATATATGTGTGTGCGCGTGTGCACGCGCGTATGTATGTGCGTGTGTATGTATGTATGTATGGTAAAGAAAATTGTGTAAACCGGAAACGGAAAGAGTATGAACCCTAATTTCCCCATTAATACTGCATTTCTTTGAATTTGCAAAGTAATCTAAAAAATAGAATAAATTTGTTTTAATGAGCAGTTTTACCGGTGTTTTTACCAGTTAAATAATGTTTTGTGTGAAGTTTAAGAAAAAATGTTGCAAACCAGCGGGTAAGTTGTAGCTTTATAGTATAACATTTCTATGTTAAGGTGTTTTAAAAAAACGGTGTATCACTGGCTTTAAAAAAAAACGCTTGATGTGGTTTCTTTGTATTTAACTTGAAGAAATATTATCTCATATAGATTTCTTAGGTAAACATATGGCCATCTTTATTTAGCCAAGAGACATAACAAACCTCGACTTCAAAATAATCCGTTCTATTATAGGCACAAGGCCCGAAGCTTTGGGAGAGGGGACTAGTCGATTACATCGACCCCAGAATTTCACTGGTACTTAATTTATCGACCCCGAAAGGATGAAAGGCAAAGTCGACCTCGGCGGTATTTGAACCTAGAACGTAGCGACGGGCGAAATACCGCTAAGCATTTCGCCCAGCGTGTTAACGATTCTGCCTACTCGCTGCCTTTCGACTTTAAAATAATGCAAGAATCTGAGTGAGCCGATGAGCTGGATTTTACCTAGTCGCTCGTTTGGTATCAAATGGCTGGCAAAAGAATCTAAAACGGACAAAAGAAGTATGAAATAAATTATGTCTGAGAAGACTAGATGGACACAGCCATGACGCTTTTGATCATTTTTGTACTTTATCAGGACTGACCTGGGGTAAAAAAAATATTAACCGCAACAGCATATCGCTGGATGTTATTTGATCCTCCTCGGAAAATGGAACCAAAGATGAATTTCGGTAATATTTCTACTTAGAAAAAACTTGGAACAGGAAATACCTTCTACTTTATAGTCATCTCGAGGTACTTAGCTCATAATTCTATTTCCTTAAAAATAGTGAAAATAATAACTTTTCAAAAGTTTTCTTTTTCTTTTTTTTTACATATGATAACTATCAAATGGTGATTTATCTAAACATGTTGTCTCATACATTCAATGAAATTTCTGCAGAATTTTGCTTGTTTATTAAGTTGTACAATTCAAATACATCAATAGAATTTCTAAAAGATGACTGGCGATTGGAAATCATTTCGTGAACGACTGCAATCCCTTGGGTCATCAAAGAAAGATTTATCAAACTTCACCAATTGATTGAAACGAAGAAAACTTTATGTCTATAGATTCCTATGCATAAGAGTGCTTAGCACTTAGAGAAACAAACAACAAACAGTAGAAAAACGAATAAAAACAAAAATCATTGCTTTATTTTCGGTTAAGAAGAAAAACATGAAACTGGAATGTGTGGTACGGAATGATGATGATGTTGTTGTTGTTGTTGTTGTTGTTATTGGTGGTGGTGGTGGTGGTGGTGGTGGTGGTGGTGTGTGTGTGTGTGTGTGTGTGTGTGTGTGTGTGTGTGTGTGTGTGTTTTCGCTGAATATAGTACGATTACATTCAAGTAAATTAGTTTCAACTGGAGATCGAAGCTTGCTCGTTTGAACTCATTTTTTTGCTCTACAATGTCTTCAGGACTTTGGAAAAAAAAATACAAAGACTAGTATTCAAAGATATTTGTAGAAGACATGCAGTATTTAGATGAGGACACTAACGTTTATCTTTAAATTATTTCCAGATGGTTGGGGTATAATAATAAAATTCTTCCCAGTACTTGTCTAAATGATGACTGAATTCTTGATTCGTAAATTTCCGTTTAAGTATTATTTATTTACATAAGACAGTTAGATGAAACATATGAGGAAGAA
This sequence comes from Octopus bimaculoides, assembly GCF_046866305.1. Classification (NCBI taxonomy): domain Eukaryota; kingdom Metazoa; phylum Mollusca; class Cephalopoda; order Octopoda; family Octopodidae; genus Octopus; species Octopus bimaculoides. Next base: position 35,348,814 of record NC_142940.1, read on the forward strand.
AAACATTCTCAAGTCATCCCTTAAAGCACCATTCAGTATCCCTTTGCAGAATTCTACATAGTGTGGTAATGGTGGTGCCATCTATTCTATGCAGTATGCCAATGTTATCAATTAAATATAATACGAATATTATTTCTGATTTGTTGCTTTCCTATACATTTCATCTTCGAAGTGCTCTCCCAGTCTTGTGTTTTTTTTGCTTTGATTTATTTCGGAATAGTTTGAGAGTCGTACAATTAGTTTATAGAATTTGTTAGAGATTCTTCCATTTAATGTTCAAATTCTGTCAAGTTCAACTTTACCTTTCATTCTTCTGGGCTCTATAAGTAAAGTACCAATCACACACTTGTGTAGATTTAATTTATTACTCACTCTACCCAAATTTATATCCTAGAATCGATGAAGAGTCGGACAAAGTATCTTACAATATTTAGTTACTCCTCTTTACGAACTGAATTCAAAATTCGCAAAGGTCGATTTTACTTTTCAGCATTCCGTGGTTGATAATATAATATACAAGTTAATTACCGAAGCTGATATAATCAGCTGACTCTCTCCTGTTAAACTTCCTGGCATTGTGACCTTCTAATAAAGAGTTATGAGGGGACTTTGACTAGCAATATCGTAAAAAAGTCAAGCAAAATTCCCTTCAGAATACAATTCCTGCCGATGTGAGATTTGGTTATGTACTAGAGTCAATGATACCGATTGAATCCTTTTTCCTGAGAATTGTTTGACTTCTGTGCAAATCAGAAACTACTACTCTTATTATTATTGTCATCGCAAGGCGGCGAGCTGGCAGAATCGTTAGCGAGCTGGCAGAATCGTTAGCGCGCTGGGCAAAAATGCTTAGCGGTATTTCGTCTGTCTTCATATTCTGAGTTCAAATGCCACTGGGGTCGACTTTGCCTTTCATATTTTAGGGGTCGATAAATTAAGTACCAGTTACGCACTGGGGTTGATGTAATCGACTTAATCCCTTTCCCTAAATTTGAGGTCTTGTGCTTCCAGTAAAAAGGATTGTCATCGTCTAAGGCGGCGATCTGGCAGAATCGTTTGCACGTAAGACGGCGAGCTAGCAGAAACGTTAGCGCGCCAGGCGAAATGCTTAGCGGTACTTCGTCTGCCGTTACGTTCTGAGTTCAAATTCCGCTGAGGTCAACTTTGCCTTTCATCCTTTCGGGGTCGATAAATTAAGTACCAGTTACGCACTGGGATCGATATAATCGACTTAATCCCTTTGTCTGTCCTTATTTATTCCCTCTATGTTTAGCCCCTGGTGGGCAATAAAGAAATAAGAAACGTTAGCGCGCCGGGCGAAATTCTTCGTGGTATTTCATCTGTTTTTAGTTCTCAGTTCAAATCCCGCCGAGGTCGACTTTGCCTATCATCCTTTCGGGGTCGATAAATTAAGTACCAGTTAACGCACTGGGGTCGATGTAATCGACTTAATCCCTTTGCATGTCCTTGTTTGTCCCTTCTATGTTTAGCCCCTTGTGGGCAATAAAGAAATAAGAAACGTCTGCACGCTTCCGGTGTTTTGCAAGGTGTACGTAAGTCATTTTGACAATGTTTTTCGTAGTGTTAACATCGTTTTGCTTTTGTGTCAGTGTTTTTTAAAAACACTTTGTTAATTGTTTTTGTGCTGTTCTGCAGCAATTTGTTTGTGCTTTCTCTCCTCTCTTGAGGAGAGTTAGCTATGGAAAACAAAGAGTGTATTTCATTCAGACCTTAGTGGGTCGGAATTGTCTTCGGAAGAAGAACTACTAAAAGTGAAAGGCGAAATAGATAAGAAAATCAAGGAGAATGAAAAGAAAAAGTTTGCGGAAGTGACAAGACAGGAGGAATAAATTGACATTAATAAAATCGGTAATTTTTAAAATTTGACCTGTAGAGAGAGGGACAGCGAGGTATTGTCCCCTCCAAAGGAAATGTTAGAAGGTATCAGGAGAAAGACAATTATGTACAAAACATTTTCAACGAAGGCTGGCAGAATTGCGAATGTAAGCACAAACCAAATAGTAAAAGTGTTAAGGTCCCTGTGGCATGACATAGCCTTTATAAAGAGAGAAACAAGATTTGGTACAGTGAAGGTGAGGCTCACAAAAGAACTAAATGCAAAGAAACAGGCAGCGCAGGCAATGAAGGATGAAAAAGTGGTGTTGTTGCCCACTTATTTGGGCAGACGGGCAACAAGGATTAAAGTCGAAGGTATTCCACCTGAAATAGACGTAGCCGCAGTGAGGACGACATGGCGGTACTCCAGGCCACGAGAACCAGATGCGAGATGTGGAAGGGGACACTCGAGATGACAGTACAAGCTTCAACGGAAACATTAGAAAATATAGCAGAAATAATCTTGTTTGATGAAACGGAAATGAGGGCAGAGTCCCAAGATGCAGAGTCCCATTATACAATAATGTTTGAGAAACATTATTGTATAAAAATTTATTAACTGCAGAATTATTTCCGGACTTAGCGCGCCAGATTGAAGGCATTTAAAAGGATACACTGAGTGTAATTTGTAGAACTCTACACGTACTCCGTTTCGGTTGGACGTCCTGTGTCTAGTTCTGGAAATTACATCGCAAATCGACAGACTACGCTGACGATCCTGCAGATATGTACTTATGTAAATTTTAACAGGTGAAACCATGGTACGTAGGTTAATCGTTTTTATTTAGTATTTAAGTCTTCTTGAGATGTTTGTTTGTCCAGTTAGAGAATACTATAGGACTTTTGCAATGAAAAGGATGTTTACATTTTCGAATACTCAGGGAGAGCGGAAAGCATAAGTATTCATACAGTAGTTGTAGATATTAAAGGGATTTTTTTAAAGCTGATCGTTTGTGTGTTCGAAAGCTGTAGGTATGTAAGTTTCCCAACTTATTTTATTTTGAAGGAGATTTAAAATATTCACAGGAAATTGTAGATATTCCAGTCTTTGGGAATAGTAGGAGGAAGAGATGTTCACCTTGTTGGATTTTTGAATTTCTGAATTTCTTTTTCTTTTTAAAAGTTTTGCTGTGGTTTACAGTTTTTGTAGTTGTGCAGTGTGTATATATTGGCAAGTGCATACTTCCTTATTATTATTATTATTATTATTATTATTATTATTATTATTATTATTATTATTATTATTATTATTATTATTATTATTATTATTATTATTATTATTAAGGCGGCGAGCTGGCAGAAACGTTATCACTGTGGAGGAAATGCTTAGCGGTATTTCGCCCCTCGCTATGTTCTGAGTTCAAATTCTGCCGAGGTCAGCTCTATCTTTCATCTCTTTGAGGTGGATGAAATAAGTACCAGTTAAGTTCTGGAGTCGATGTGATCGACTGTCCCCATCCTCTACAAAATTCAAGCCGTGTGCTTATAGTAGAAACGATTATTGTTATTATTATTATTATTATCATTTATTTATTTATTTATTTATTTAATTTCTTACTGGTATTTACTTTCTTTAGATAACGACGTTGGTCATTGAAATTGTTGTTTCTAAAAGACCGCAAACATTTTAAAAGTAAACATTGACAAAAGACGTATTCTTTTATTATAATTAAAGTAAATTTTATAAAACGAAATTAAGAAAACCATTGATTTTGGGTTGGCCGCTTTAAATCATGTTCTCTCGAGTTAGTGTAATAAAATACATAAAACAAAACAAATACACATACAATCAATAAGTAAAGGAGTGGGAGCGAGAGGGAGAGGAGGAGAAAGCGAATGTGAGCAATGGAAGATGTAACTCTGCATATTGTGTTTGATTAATTCTGTTTAAATGTATTTGTGAAACGAAAAACAAAAATAGATACAACAAAATAATATAATTAGTATTTCTGTATTTTTTTTATTAATGGAGAAAATTAAAGCATTTTCGTGCATTAAAAAGAAATACATTTGTTCATTGTGTTTTTCTTCCTGTTTTTCTTGTTTGTAAACGCTCTAATCAATAATTGTGTGCTCTCTGCAGATATCGCAATGTTTAGTTCGATAAAACGTGTCTTTTTCGATAAATTACCTAAGTATATTTATTTATTGATTAGTTGTTTTTCTATGTCATTTTATGAACAATAGTGTTATTGATTTCAAGTTTATAACGGGCCAATCACGGGTTCACGGCATTTACGATAGGAACAGTGACAAGGGAATGTCTATGCAACTTAGGCGGAACAACAACCATAAAGATCGATCGGTTTTCTCCTTACTGGACGAGGTACCCGGTAGTGTCCGGGTAATTTTATATATAAAAAAAACGCTACGCACTAATATGAAGATTTTGGCATGCGTTACAAACAGAGTGAATAAAGAATTAAGGTCTAAATACATTGTCACTGAAGTGTTTTATTTTTAAGTCCAAAGTTTGACGATAAATAATGGTTTCAAATTCTGGCTTACTTCGGCAGTGTGGGGTAAGTCGCTTACATCCACCCTGTTGCTCAACTGGCACTTAATCTATCGACCCCAAAATGATGAAATACAAAGCCGACCTCAGCCAAATTCAGAACGCAAGGTTCGGCGAAATGCCATTAAGCATTTTGTCCCGCCTGCTAGTCTAAAGATTGATAATATTGTCGGTCTTTGCCGTGTGGTACTGCGATGAAGAGAGCAGGATTCTCAAGTTTTGAAGTATCAACGAAAATCTTAAATTGCGTAAAGAGAGGATCTTTTCGGTTCAATCTAACAACTTTCGTTGATTGTCCTAGAAATTTATTTCTATCGTAACGGTAGAACTGAATCTTAACAGGAAATTAGACCCGGTGAAATCCAAATGACAAACCATTTGGATTCAGTAATATTTTGGAAATGAAACAGCTGCTATCAGCGAATTTCCTTGGCATGATTGCAACTCCAGAACATTATTGATAAGTTTTTTTTTTTTTTTTTTTTGTCATTTGTAAAGTTATTGAGGATCTAGTTTATGAAGTAACATAATTCATGTTTCAAACTTACGCATTTGATTGTGTGGAGGGTTTCTGATGTTTGGAGACTATTAAGAAATTCGGTTGGATAACTTAAAATTTGGTCTAACGAAGTGACAATTTGAGAAACTGGGTGGGGAGTCTATCAATAGTCGAACGCACTCATTGAACATGAGACTAAAGATGAAAGATTTCCACACATGCATTGATCTTATTACCCGAGGCCTCTCATATATTACAAGCAGAGTTTGTCTAAACACGTCAGTTGAGATGATTTATAGAATTAGTGAATATTAGGCTCCATAACAATTGAACATGAAATATTTTTAAAGACTCTGAACACTGAAGACACATGGGAAACTCAAGACAAAATTCAGTGACAAAAGTCATATTCAATTTATAAACAATGGAGATTTTGTCTTTTTTTTCCATTTTTGTTTCTTCATCTTAGTTATCATTGATTGAATAAGTTTCCTAACAATTCATAGAGAGAACGCTTAAAATCTAAATATAGTATCTTTTATTTTTTACTTGTTTCGGTCATTAGACTGTGGCCATGCTGGGGCACAGCCTTAAAGCATTTTAGTCGGTCGAATCGATCCCAGTACTTATCTTTTTTAAAGCCGGGTACTTATTCTATCGGTCACTTTTGCCGAACCGCTAAGTTACGGGGAGGTAAACAAGACACCGCTTGTCAAGCGACGGTAGAGGACACACAGACACACACGCACACGCACACGCACGCACACACACGCCCACGCCCACGTACACAAACATATAAGACGGGCTTCTTTTAGTTTCTGTCTACCAAATCCATTCACAAAGCTTTGGTTGGCCCAAAGAAATGGTAGAAGGTTCCATGCAGCGGGACTAAACCCAGAACCATGTGACTAGGAAGCAAGCTTCTTATCGTACAGCCACGCCAGCACCTATAGTATATATAATTAAAAAATCCCATCACGCTATCATTACATGGTCAATACATGAAGACCTAAAAGTAAATGACTTGTTTAATTTGAAAAGATAGCTCAGTGCATTGGTGCATTGGTGGGGCGTTAACTGGATTGGACTAGGTAAAAAGTGTATTGAAAAGGTTTCGATGTTTCATGCTATTTACAATTAAAACTATTGAACTTTATTACACAGGAACAAATTGTTATACCCCAAATTATATTTACCCTACCACTACTGTTTGTGGCATGTAAACTATTAAAAAAAACGTATGTGGCCATCAAGTCCGCTTCGTCACTCCATGGTTTCGGATTCTATTTCGTTGCATGTTACGTTATTATAGTACGATCTATACATAATAATGTGTGTATAGATCATAGTTTCAAGCTAAAAAATGCCGTCTAAGTGAGATCAAGAAAACAAACCATGCAGAGACACATCACACACACACACACACACACACACACACACACACACACACACACACACACACACACACACACACATAACGATTTCGCTAAGGCATACAAAAGGTATAATAAAAACCAATGGTTAGAATTCAGCTTTAAAGTAAACCAACAGTCTAGTACAGAGCATAATATCAATTAATGAAAGACAAAAGAACAAGTGATGCTTAATCACTCTCATTATTCTTTGTAACTTCTTGTAACCAACTCTGAAATAAGTATACATTTCATTTAAGTGTCTCCGATTACGTAAAAATACGTCGCAAGAACACTCAGCTCTGAGCGCAATGCTTCTTATAGTAGAGACAGTTGTAAACCCATGAAAGTGATTACGTAAATCCTTTTCGCTTGTCTCTCCTTAATCTGTCTATCTATCTGTCTGTCTGTCTCCCTGTCTTACTGCCTGCCTGTCTGTCTGTTTGTCTGTTTGTTTGTCTGTCTGTCTGTCTGTCTATCTGCGTGTCTGTCTCTCTCAATCTATCTGTCTCTCTACCCCTTCTCTATCCCCGTCTTTCTTTCTCTCTCACTATATATATATATATATATATATATATATATATATATATATATATATATATATATATAAAATGTACGTAAGATTCAGTTGAATTAGGTACTTAAATTGAGGCACCTCGTTAGATCGGAATAATATACACACACAACAATATTATGTAAATATCAAGTACCGCTGAATGATATTCTTACAGTGTGTGTAAACAATTAGACCCAGCTGAGTGAAGAAATCCGCTCTTGAACTATTCAGACGTACATTATATTAAATAAACGATCCATAATATTTACGAAGAGCAGATTCCGAGACAGGTGAATAAAATATGAGTAAATATAAATGAGTAACGGCCGTAATAGATTGACACCTGTACTTCTACTGTTACTCATATATATATATATATATATATATATATATATATATATATATATATATATATATATATATATATGATGGACTTATATATATATATATAAAAAGTCCAGATAATGGACATTTAGACATTTTTTCCAGTGAGCTTACATGTTTCTGTCAAAATTTGGAGAAGCTAGTCCCTTTGTGTGATAATCATTTATTAATCGATCCATAGTGGATCGATGGAGAAAATATAGAACGGGCCAGCTCCCTCATCTATTTCAGATACCATATACTGACTGCCAAAATAAAGAATCATATTAAAAGGTATTGTTGAAAAACGGGTCATTTGTTAGAAACATGTATTTGACCTAGTTTTTAACTAATACTCATTGGTCGGATTCCTTATCTTAACAGCCAGTATGTGGTAGCACTGAAGAATATAAAGATCTATGTTCTTATTTTTTCAATCGATCGACTCTGGATCGATTGACAAATGTGATTATTACACGAGGGAACTAGACGTCTCCAAATTTTATTAGAAACATATACAAGCTATTTGGAATATATGTATAAAAATCCATTATCTGCGTGCATTTTGTTTTCTTCATATTACTCTGTACCAACACACAAATTTTTACTTAGTGACTATTCCTCGAATTTACAAACTGGACTGGTGAAAGCTTAAGTTCGGATTGCCTGGAATATCTGGATTCCCAGATTTACCACAGGACATATTTGTTAGCCTGGTGTACCTTTCTGTACAGATAGCTTGTTAAGTATTTCGCCTGAATTATTTATTTATATACACACACACACACACACACACACACACACACACACACACACACACACATACACACACACACATATATATACATACATATATATATATATATATGTATATGTATGTATGTATATATATATATATATATATATATATACATATATATATATACGTGTATATGTGTATACATATGTTATATAAATGTATGTGTATATACATAAATTTATGAGTAGTATATATGCATATATGCATGTATGTGTGTGCATGCGCGCGCGTGGGCGGTGTGAGTGGGGTATCGATGAAAGAAATACCCATCAGCAGAAATTACCGCCAAATCAATGCATTCCAGAAAGTAATGATGCTGTTTATGCTACTGGTTTTGCGCACAACCCGCCTTGTCGTTTTCGCCACCAGATATGCAGTGAACCAGTGACTGGCCCACAGAAACCTTAAACTAACGACGCTATTATTCAAAAATGCATGGTACAAGAAGAAAATGTAAATATCTATATAAATTATTTATGACACTCTGCTGAAACTTGGAAATTTGGGCAAGAATGAATTGGAAAAAATATTGATGTAGCCATAAAATCAATCCTAACTTTGTGATAAAGAAACGAAGAAATATTGGATTGGCGATTCATCCATCACCAATGAACAGAATGATAATGTAAAGAATGCGATTGATTTTTTTATTTTTTTTATTTATTTATTTCTGAATCAACAATGTCCACCAATGATATCGCCTCACTAAAGTGCACAGGTGGTGAATTTGTTAAGCTGCTGCGAAATCTGACTGCATAAAAAGCTTTGAAGAATGAAACAAGACAGGCAGAGGAAATACTACAGAAGAATTTTAATGATGCAGAAATCATTAGCAAAAGCTTTAGATAAAAACGTATTTATTCGTTCTGCACACTAAACAATCTACTTTGACTCACCAGTTTTTGTAGGCATTACGCCACAGGCATGATCATTTCAGAATGTTCAGGGTTGTAAGCAAACCAGGATATGTGAATAAAATAGTTTTTTTTTTTTTTTTTTTAGTTTTGAAAACATTACGGTGTATATCTTTCTAGAATGACGCATATCAGTAGAAAGAAAAGCATTAAAAAACATCCAAGGAATTAAAAACATCGATAGTAACCAAGGATAATTAAACTTTAAATAAAGAAAAACTGCCATTATTGAACATGTTATAAATGCGCCAATTATTATCATAATTGTCAGTTTTGATTTGTTTCCACGAAATATTTTATTTGTAGCATTTTTTGTAGCATTTTCTCTTGATTTAAAAGTTTTCTTCAATATTTATTAATTTTGAGGATTATCTGCTAGTTTTAACGCAATTACGTTCTTATTACAGTTTAATAAACTGATTGATTAAAACGGCAGTATGCGATGAATTCTGAAAAATTTGTTGAATCTGGAGAGAAATAAAATAGATAATCATAAGCTACTAAATTAATTTTGATTTCTATTTTACGCTGTAAGCTTTAACTTTTTCCAGAGATTGTGTAAAAATGTACTAGGTCGACCTTGCTCAGTTGTTTCATCCTGACGCTGGATCTGGACACTAAATCTAATTCGTTGCTATGTGTGGTAACTGGAATGGACAGCAACCTACCTCATGTAGAAAGCATAACATTTAGAAACCCTCAACAATGTGAATATCTTTCTGGATTCTTTATAATTCAGAAATAGCTATTGATTCATTCCGTCGTTACTTGGAATTTCTTGCTATGTATGATGGTTCTGGCGACAAGATTTTTATCGTCTCAGACATCGCACATAACAAAACACTGAGTAGCCACGGAATGAATAATATCTGCTTTTATCGAAAAAAATCAGCTCTTATCACTTGAACTTCACAGAAGTTTGGAAGCCATGTGACTAAGAAGTTTGCTTTTCACTTGCGTAGTTCTGTGTTCGATTCCACTGTGCAGCATCTAATGTTAGTGTATTTACTATAGTCTAAGGTTAATCGATGTCTTGTGGATGAAATTTGATAGACGGAAACTGTAATGAAACCAGACGTGTAGATATATGTGTGTGTGTGCGTGTGCATGCGCGCGTGTATGCATGCGTGTGTATATCTTTGTGTTTTTGCTTTCCCCCACCACAGCTTGATAACCTATGTTGGTTTGTTTGCTTCCCTTTAACTCAGGTTCAGTAAGAATGAGTACCAAGCTTAAAAATAATGCATTGGGGTCACCTTGTTCGACTTCAAGGCGTTGCACCAGCATGGCCGGAGTCGAATGGCTGAAACAAGTCGAAGATAAAAGTAAGTATTTATGTGATCATCATGAACACAACACATTGTCCTCCAAATGTTTATATTCATCGATAATTATTTAAGAACTGATACCCACAAAAGCCCTCTGCAAAATCCTGGTAAACGCTCCATCTAGGCGATCATGAAGCTTCTTTGTCACAGTCCAGCTTTCGGCTCCATAGAGAAAAAATTCTCGCTAGACCTGCTGTAAAGAAGGCCAACCTTGTTGACTTAAAGGTATCTGCCTTCCAAACGGTGAAAGATTTATTAGGAGTTCTCCTGACTCGTTCCTTGCCTGTCAGGAAATCTTTCTTACAGTCAGCAGCATGAGATTCAAGATACTTGAAGTCGTTGACCTCCTTGAGTTGTGCGTCACCTTTGGAACAAATTGGTAAATGGCTGTCATCATCATTGAAGATATGGTCGTGTGTTCAATCTTCTTTGCAAGGGTTTTAGTAGATAATTTTAGCCTAGTAACTTTTACTGATATCTGTTTATCAAACTGCTAATTCAGTGCATGAAGAACCATATGAAAACTGTTACCCAGTGTAAATATGGAGAAGCACAGACATATCTTACACACAATACACACAAACATATGGCTGAGATAGTTTACATGACCTACTATTGATTGCTGCATTTTCAAGGGGTATTAGCAACTCTTGTACAGTGAATGGGATGTGTGCGTAGTATCGACAGTACAGTAGAGGTCAGAGAGATATAGCTCTGTTGATGTCTTGATCACTTCTATTTAGAGGTGTGTATCTTAGATAGGGTTACTGTTCCTACAGCATTTCATGACTTCTTGGGCTAATCACCAACAACAGATTATGTAAACTGCCACAGCCATGTATGTGTGTGTGTGCCTGTGTACGTGTGCCTATGGGTTTATGTGTGTGTATGTGTGTGTATGTGTGTGTGAGAGGGAGAGAGAGAAAAGGAGAGAGAATGAAAGAAAGAGAAAGATATGTCTGTGCTTGTCTATATTCACACTGGGCAACCGTGTTCATGTTGTGGCCCTTCATTCACCATGGATTAGCAGTTCGATAAACAGATGTCGGTAAAGAAAGGTACTAAGCTAAAATAAGTTTCGACTGCGAGATGAACAATTAAAACCCTTAAATTTTGGAGTCCCAGCATGGCCGCAGTCCAGTGACTGGGGCCTGTAAGAAAAATAGAGTGAAAGAATAATAGAACTAGGACTTCAAATTTCCATTTGGTTATTCCTTGATTCGTTTCCTGTTGTACACAAACGTGTTATACTTTACTGGCGGAATAAAAAGACTTGATGAAGAAAGCTTTTGCGTAAGCTTTCGGTCTTCATGTAATACCACGGGAAAGACAAAAGAACAGAGGCGTAATGTATATGTTTGTAGATCTGACCAGTACTTCGGGAATATTTGTGTACCGAAAAGAATGGGATAACATAGCCTTTAGATTTATTTCTAAGAGTATTGACAGTTTCCAACGTTAGAAATGCAAACAGTTCTTCAATATTGTAAATATTCGTTTCATATCCTTAGAACCGATGAGCTGCGCATTAATCAAAGTAGATAATCCAGTGATAAAACACAAAGGGAAAATGGTTGAGTGACAATTCTGTTGGTGGTTTTAAATATTTGAGCTACAATTCTGCCAGTCTTTCAGTCTTGCGTAATATGTAAAATATAGAGCTGTAAGATGTAGGGTCTAGAAATTGGCTACGTTAGTGATTTTGTATTTGTATGTCACGTTCAAGCATTCGATTGGTAGAAACCACAGTTTTGTGTCTCTATTTATACATTTTGTTTCTTTTGTTTTTGTTTATTTTTTGTTCTTGTTTTTGCTTTTGATTGAACAATACGTATTACTAGCAGCATAAAAAATAACAATATCAAAAGCAACATAAAACATCTAATTTTTAATTTTTGTTCATATATAAAACAATTCCAAACAAACCCATTAACAGCGAAATAAAATGTCTGGTTTTAGTGGACGAAATTGTGAAAAATATATAAACAAATAAATAAAAAGAAAGAAAACGAAAATATATTTACTAAGTGTAATTGGTTTTCAATCAAATCTGAACTAAGATTTAAAAGAAAAAAAGTTAAATCAATAATTAAGTCAATCATGGCGTCAGTCTGAGTCGAACCTTGTAAGAAGAAATTAAAAAAATGTTATAGAAATCTATAGTGTAAGCTTAAATCAGTCGATTTCCTTGTTCTCTTTATGATTCAAGATTCTCGGTTCTAATGAAACGCCAAACATCGACGATTAACTACTTAAAGTAGGATTATGGTATCATTGCAAAGTTACATGATATTTAATTATCTACTGAAGAATTTTGAAATATTTGATTAAATGATGTTTTGAAACTAATACAGCCAGCCGTCTCTCTCAAACGAGTATGGCTTGGTAACATGTACTGTGCTTTCACTAATTCTTTTAAGTGCTTGTGTAGTAACGAATAGACATAGACAACCACTGGGTGGTTGTCTATGTCTATTCGTTACTACACAAGCACTTAAAGCCAGTGAAATATCCGAGATTGCTGGGTCGGGCATGATTGCTGCCCCAACACCCTGGCTGGTATTAATTTCAGCTGAACAGAGTAAAATAAAGGAAATACAGTGCCTTTCTCAAGGACACAATTCGCTTCCAAGACCAGGAACTGAACTCCTAGCTACTTGGCCACATACGATCATATCTTGACATTAGTATGCATAAATTATGAACAACATTTTCTTAATAAATATATTTGGATGTTAACATAAACCTCTTATATGCATCTATAGCACATTCATACATGTATGCGTACATACATACATGTATATAAATATAGATACATGAATACATAAGCAGACATACAATCCTTAAATGTATTTTTCGTCAATTTCGAAGATGATTATTCCAACTGTTCAAACAAGTGAAGTGCATCTTTATTAAATTTTTGAGTAAATTTTCTTTTCCTTTTCCTCTTCTGTCCTTCTTTCTCCCTGTCCACCTCTCCGAAATTTCGTAGAGATCTTCGCTATTTTTTCCATTTTTCTCAAAGTTATTTTCCATGATTTCTTAGCTGGATAACCCTTAATTAAAGCTAACAATCTATTATTTGTGCAATGATTAATCGGAACAGTTTAATCTTGAGGAATTAAGATAATGAATCAGTAACACTTGAATTGATTAGTCATGTCACTTCTTTAATGTACTAAACAGTATAACAGTAAATGATGTTTTTTTTTAATCTTAGAACATAGTTGGCAACTGTCTTCTGATATACGTGATATGTCAAATGCAATGCCTGGCGCCAGCTATCTGCTGGTATATAAGCCGGTTTTGCCAGTACCAGCTTTTGTGAGCGATGGTGCTAAGTTTAATGTCATCTTTAGAATTGATATGCCTTTTAACTATTCTATAGTTTATGACCCCTTCCTGCTATTAGCCCTCGTAATTGACTGAGTGTAGTCCCACTACTTTACATTTCTTAAATGTTGATAATTCTGATTCAAGATCTTGTTGATGAACTGTTGCATCTTCAGCTTGTCACTGCTGCTTTGTCTGTTTGGTAAGCCTGAAAAGTTGAGAGTTCCGTAGCGTATTACATAACCTTATGTGCATATTACATACCTGACTGTATCACGCTTAAGTCACAATAAAACTCTTAATAAAAGAATTATAGCGGTACCAGATAACCCATTCTTATATTTTTATCGTCAGTCCCTCTCTCTCTCTCTCTCACTATGTGTGCGCGCGCGCGTGTATCTACATACATTTTTACGGAATCAATTACCAAGTGACTTAGATATACATGAAAAAAGTTTGATATTCTGTTGTTCCAAAACATTGATTAAAACTTAACGTTGATAAATTTTATTCATATTTTAAGTAAGATATTTCGCACTGTTAAGTTCATATTCAATGTTTATCAATAAATTCATTTTAGATATTGCAATTATTGCTATTGTTTTAAAACTAATTCTTGGAGCAATTTAATCACTTTTCTTTGCTATATGCCGTACTTAGTATGACTGAGGTTCATGACTTCTGTTTGAGATTGAACACTTAAAGTCTTGTATCACTCAATGTTAACTACTTTCAGCACTGAAAATGACCTTAGCTCTGCTTTAAATTGAAAGCAATTATTTTTTACTACTGTTATCACTGGTCTCTGACTGGATGAAATAAAATTCAATTTGAACTCATGCACATGGCGGATCTTGGACACGACTGACGAACAGATTCTAAGACGTTCAGATACTTCACCGCGAAAAGAAAGTCATTTGATTTTATGCAATTCTGTTTATAAGCAGAAAGAAAATATTCACTTTCTTTCCTTCAAAGTTTCACTTTGGTTCTTTATAGTTGTTTAAATTCCAAGAAGTGGAACTTTGTTCCATACATACAGACCAGATCCTTCTTAAAGAAATTTCAAGAACAGAAAATACATATTTATCCTTTTATAACTTCTCATCTCAGTCACTCCCGGCTCTTTCTCTCGTCCTCTTTCTCTCCCTTTCTCTTTCTTTACGCCAACAAATACAGTCTTCTCCACATTACTGTTACCTCAGGTCTGTAATTTCATTCTTACAAAAACTTGGATTCTCATAGTTTTAAATTGCGAACAATTTAAACTACACTTTCTTCTTAGCTGAAGGGCAAATTGTTGTTTTAGTTAAGATCAAAGTATATAGTTAACGATTTGAAAAACCATCATCACATTTCACACATATATGCATACACATACACGCATGTATATATGATGTACGAGATGGTATAAAACGTTTCCGGACTAGTTCTATAGTACGCCTACAGATGACAACACACGGTTACGTGCACAGTGAAAGCTAGCAGTGGCTTGGCATACTGACATCGCTGTGTTTACTTCGTAAGTTGTAAAATTTGTGTTTCTGTGATCACGTAGATGCTGTAGTCTGCGATTTTTGTCATGGACAGGAAGTTGGAACAAAGAGCCAACGGGAAATTTTGCGTTAAACTGAGGACGTCTGCTACAGAGACATTGAGCATTCTTTGGGAAGATTACGGTGACGAGGCAATGGGTCGAACGCAATGTTTCGAGTGGCGCGGACGACGACCGTTGGGACTACGGGTACGACCATTAAACAAGGCAACAGTTGTCACAAAGAAAAAGCGTTTCATCTCCACGACTGAAGAAGGCTGACAGTGCCACGGCTGAATCAAAAACATGTTCGTCATATTTTTCGATAGCCGCGGTATCGTGCATCGAGAATTCGCCCCCCAGGGTCTGACTGTCAGTCATAAGTTTTGCTGCGAGGTTTTGAAGTGTTTGAGGGAAGACATTCGGCAAAAGTGACCGGATCTGTGGAGCGCGAGGAATTGGATTCTTCACGATGACAATGCGCCCTGTCACTCGTGGGTTTCTCGCCAAAAAAACAAAGTGTCGCTTCCGCACCCACCCTATTCACTAGATTTAGCACCTGCGGACTTCGATCGCTTCCCCAAGATGAAAAAGCAGCTGAAAGGTCACCATTTTAGCACCGCTGTCGAGATCCAGAGCGAATCACAGAAGGTCTTCGACTCGCTTACGGAAACCGACTTCCAGGCCGGATTCCACAAGTGGCAGGAACACTGGGACCGGTGTATTGCTGTGCAAAGTGACTATTTCGAAGGAGATGATACTAAAACTTTGGTAAATAATTTATATTTTATTAAACATAACTAGTCCGGGAACTTTTTGTTACAAAATATAGGTATATATATGTAGGTATACATACATGTATGTATGAATGTATGTATGTATGCATGTATGTATGTGTGCTTCTATTATCAACATCAACATAACCACCAACAAGAACAATGATGTATCGTATGAAGTAGAAAAGCGAATCCGTTTCAATTACAAAATAACATAATGTCGTGTCCTAGTGTGTCTTTCATCTTAGGTGAATGAGGATTGATGTGAGACTGAGCAGCCACAATAGTACAATTTGCAAGAACAGCATAATCGCCACAATACCAACAATATCATCCTACCATCACTAACATCTAAACCAATGTAACCCACAGCATCATCACTATCAACCCACTAACTTTTGAATCCAACTCGACAGGCTAACACGCGTGTGCATGAGTGTGTATGTATAAGTGTGTGTGAGTGGGTGTGTGTATGAATGTTTGAGCTTATGTGTGTGTGTGTTTATTTCTTAAGTAAGAAGTGCAAGGAGTAAATTGCTTATAAAATCTGGTAACCCTTCAGCTAAATGTAATAATATAATACTTTCTCTTCCTCATTCCACCTTTTCATCTCCTTTTCATTATTGAATCAATAGGAATAAAACAATCTTCTGCTCTCACAAATCAGATCTTTCCTATGGCAAGATGTTTTACTACACAAGGCGGAAACGTTAGCACGCCGAGTGAAATGCTTAGCGGTATTCTGTCTGTCTTTACGTTCTGAGTTCAAATTTCGCCGAGGTCGACTTTACCTTTCATCATTTCTGGGTCGATAAATTAAGTACTGGTTGTGTGCTGGGGTCGATCTAATCGACTGGACACCTCCCCCAAAATTTCGGGCCTTGTGCCTAGAATAGAAAAGAATATTTTTTACTATATATTCGTTGTGGATAATTAATCCCCACTGCTGTTGGATTTGCCTTCAATTTAAAATGTTTGCAAAGAAGCTATCAAGTGGAACTGAAGCTAGCAATGCGAAAAGCAACTGTAAAGGGATTACATTGGATATTGAATTTAATGTTTAAAAAAGAAAATTGATGTGAAAGTAAAACTAAGTTATATTGCCAAAACATTAAACCTTACAATGTCTGCAGTGGAAACAAAACGTGACAGCAGAAATAAAATCATGTTGAGCGCTCAAGTATCAACTCCATTAACTCTCCAGACTTTATTTTCCTTAGATTTAATGTAATGCTTAAAAAACAACGACTCTTGTTGATCGAGGTTCAGGACCGAGGATCAGAATCAGTATAATGTGCCGATAAATACGATGATAATTTTTATAAAAAAAAAAAAGACAGACGTTTATATAACAATTTGTAGAAAAAGGAAGGTGAAACATCTAATGAAAACTTTTTTTGATTAGTAAAAGCCGGTTTGAAAGGTTTAAGAAGTACATGAATTTACGCAACATAAACATGACTGGTGAAAAAAAAGATTATCTACTTCCAATGGAAGTCAATCTCACCCCTGTGTGATAAAAAAGTGGACTTGTCGAACTTTTATAAAGAGTAACGTTATTGTTTGAGACGACAGAGGTCGTTATGGAGTCTCGAGTTAACAGTAGTAGAAGTACGACGTGTGAAGACATTGCTTTACATCTGCTTCGTTAAATCAGATATCCAAACGCAAGGATATAAAAGTATATGTTCCTATTATGTAGTTATTTAAAATAACGATAGTATCAAGTGGCCAGCATGGGAAGAAAAACCTTATAAGTAATAATTATTATTAAAATTATAATTAAGGGTATCTATAAGATACGACCATGCTAGAGATGGCAGTCGTAGCCTGACTCCCAAATCACATCAAGTATTCATACAGTACGAGATGAAAAGACAAATAGACAAATAAACTAGCGAATGACTGGATAACGCCAGTCCGGATTTCTGGTTCTGTATATATATATATCTGTGTGTGTGTGTGTGTGTGTGTGTGTGTGTGTGAGTGTATTTATATACTATATTTTGGTATATCTCACTGAAGAGGTAAAGCATATTTTTATACAGAAGTGGAAACCTGGGTCTGGGATTATCCAGTAATTTGCTAGTTTATTTCTCTATTTGTCTTTTCGCCTTGTGCTTTATAAATACTTGATGTGGTTTTGGAGTCAAGTTTTGACTGCCATCTCTAGCATGGTAGTATCTCTTAGATACACTCAATAATAATTATATATATATATATATATATATATATATATATATATATATATATATATATATATATATATTCACATAATGGGATTGAAGAGGAAGGCAAAATTGTGTTGAGTTTGAAATATTGTTATTCAGAAACATTTGAAAAGATTTTAAGTCAACATATTCATTTGTAAAGATAGAGCTTTCAGGACTACATCCATTTCAGAGACAATCTTTTTTGAAGAGGAGCAGGTTAGAGCAAGCTATGTATTTTAAGCTTTAACATGTAAAACACTTTTTATTTCATGACGTTCTCTTTATTGACTGTAATCACAAATCTGACTTCGTTTTATACTTCTGATTCTTATTCTAAAATGAAGTAATCTTGGGACTGTGACAGAATGTGCTAATGTTCAAGCTAACAAGAAGGTACTATTCTCTCAGTTTCTGTCTGTCTGTCTGTCTCTGTCTCTGTCTCTCTCTGTGTCTCTCTCTGCCCCTCTCCTTCCTTCTTTTCTATACCCCTCTCTGTCTTTCTCTCTCAATATATATATATATATATATATATATATATATATCAATCTCAACAACATGTTGAAAATATTGCTTCACTTTACTGTTGCTGAGGCTTGACTTTCTTTTTCTTTGTGAATGCTTTCCAAATGATAATATTCTGAGACAAAATGAATTATGAGGCTCTCTCTCCCTATATACATTAATCACTGATAAATATACTATTTATGTGTGAAGTATTTTAAAGGTTTTGTCATCATTAGCATTATCATAATCATGACCAGATTAATCATCAACATTATCGAATTCATTGACATCGTTTTCATTATCATCAATATCTCTATCAACTTCAATAAAGATAGTGACATCATCATCATTATCATCTTCATCATCATCATCATCATCATCATCTTCTTCTTCTTCTTCTTCTTCTTCTTCTTCTTCTTCTTCTTCTTCTTCTTCTTCTTCTTCTTCTTCTTCTTCTTCTTCTTCTTCTTCATTGGATTCTTACAGAGATTTCTAACACAATCTCAGGTCAACCAAACCTTTGTAAATTAATTTTAATCCACAGAAACTATATAGAAGCCCATTAAAGAGTTCCTCTCGCATTGATGATAGCAGCCTTTTAATCTGTTCCTAAGTTCAATGCCACTACCTGGCCTTTGCATGCATTTAGCATTGACCTCTTTATAGCAATCATTTAAGCCACAGATTCAGATTGGAGAAAATATCCTCCTTTCTTGCCATCTGTCAATAATGCTCTGAAAAAGAACCACAGGTGCTACCCTTCATTTTCTGACTAAACCATCAAACTGAACTGATTCTAACCTTCAATAAACGTTTTCACTTGATTTACTTCAGTTCCATCTACACTGAAGTTTTGTTTGCTTACTTATTACATGTATTTTTAATATTTTATAGTTTATATATTTTATATTTTTATATTGCTTTATTTGTTTTTGAAGACTTCGAAATTATAAGTGAATGAGTCCAGCATACTGTAAGACCATTGGGCGTCTATAGAAGACACTACTGCATCCCCCGCTACACCAATGGTAGAAATGGGTAAACGGTCTGAGCTCAGCAGCCTTGGAAGGCAACAAGACTACACGGACAACTTAGAGCATAAACCCTCCAACCTGTGAGTATTTGTGAAGAAGCACAGGATAAGAGTCGTCTCTTACAGTAAGTCAGATCAGACGAGAACTCGAGTAAC
This sequence comes from Octopus bimaculoides, assembly GCF_046866305.1. NCBI lineage: Eukaryota > Metazoa > Mollusca > Cephalopoda > Octopoda > Octopodidae > Octopus > Octopus bimaculoides. Next base: position 35,368,645 of record NC_142940.1, read on the forward strand.
ACCAACCTAATTTAACAAAAGAGAGAATGAGTGATTGTTTCTGATACCCATGACACTCAGTCGTGATAATGAGAATAATCATTCATTTTTCATACACAGGTACAAGACCAACATCTTGCCGACGCTGATGGTCAAGAACATCTTATAATCCACACTAATTTACGGGCAGAAACAACAAATTCTTGCGACTAGCAGACTTGTACCATACATTGTATAATATTAAGGAACCTGTATCATTTTTACTAATGTAAAGGAGTTTCTTTTTCATTTAATTATTCTTTTACCGTTTTAGGTGTTTCAATTATTTGTAAACCTAGTACTTATTCTATTGGTCTCTTTTGCCCAACCGCTAAGTTACGGGGCATACTAACATCTGTTGTCAAGCGATGGCAGGTGGAACAGACACAGACACACACACACACACACACACACAAACACATTTATTCTATCGGTTCCTTTTTCCCAACCGCTAAGTTACGGGGACATACGCACCAGCATCGGTTGTCAAGCGATGGCAGGTGGAACAAACAGACACACACACACACACAAATTCATTCAGTTTCCGTCTACCAAATGCACTCACAAGGCTTGTTTGGCCCGAAGCTATACAAGATACTTGTCCAAGGTGCCATGCAGTAGAACTGAATACGAAACCATGTGGTTGGGAAGCAAGCTTCTTACCACATAGCCATATTTGTTTAATTTAGAAGTAATCACCCCTGGTTTCGAAAAATCAGTAAAAAAAATGAGGCATTGGAACCAAACATTATGAAAAATCAATGCAGTACTTGTACATAGGTTGGTTACTTTTCTCTAGTTATTAGTATTATGTAACATTATTCAAATATGTCAGTTAGTCACATGCCACCTACTACTGGTACCTTGTGACACTATTCATATATACCAGTTAGGTCACATGTATTATTGGTACCATGTAATCCATTACAAGTGTCTCGTACTTGGATGGTTGGTGACGAAACTGAACAGTTTAACACAGTTTACTACATGAGAAAGGCCTTTTGGAACTCAAGGGGACTAGAAACAAAACATTTCAAAGTTTGGTGGAACCACTCACAGAAGATCCAACAGCCAATTACACGAAGAGAGGAGATTGGAACCACTCTACCAGATTACTTATTAAAATATTACATGATGATGAAGCAAAATTAATGTACCACATTAGATTAGCTAGCACCCGTTGGTTAATGATCAGAAAAGATGGAAGGAATTAAATCTTTTACTAGTCATCTACACTCCTCCTCTCCCACAAGGGGATAGATTTTGATTGAATGAATAATATTCTTATTCAGATTGGCATAATATTCGCGATTTATGTAAATAGCAAAAATTTCACATACAGTACATTATTTAATTGTATTCAACAGTTGTTTCATTAAGATAAATACCATCAAATTCATATAATTACATAATTGTGATACAAGATCAGTTCTAATCGAATTAAGTCAAATTAATTTTAAAACTATTTACACAAATCATCAGGAATGCTATGTTAACCAGAGAGCTGTTACTGGTTGAAATACAATAAAACAGAGAAAGGAAAATACAAAAAGAAACACTTTTCAGATTAACATAACATTCCCGATTATTTGGGTAAACACCATTTTTAAATTGGACTTGAATTTAATTGAAATTAATTATATAATTATATATTTGGTGATATCAATCTTAATGAAAAGCAATTGAATACAATTGACGTATGAACAGTATGTGAAATTTATGCTTTTCTACTTTATGCTAAGTATGTTACACTGAAAGATTGTTTTAGTTGATCTTGTATATGCATGCAAGTTGGTCCAATTTGGATTTAGTGCAATGTAATAACTTGTCAGAATTTATTGACCTGCTATTACTTGAGCTCTTAATTATCATAGATTTATACTTTGGTGCTTATTCATCACTTCTTTATATGATATATATGAAATTAAAAAGAAATTAACTATCACTCACAAGTACGAATGCAAGTACCATCAGGTATCTTGTATCATTCTTTCATTAATTGCTTTAGCCGCCTTTAAGTAGACATGGAGACTCTACCAATGCCTTCCACATTTGACTCAGACGAACATCTAGGAGGTGACAGCTGACGGGTGAAGTAGCTTCCTGAAGTCATGAGAAATGATGTGCACAAGGACAGAATGCATTCCTAGTCCAGGAATTAAACCCAGAATCTTTTGATTGAGAACTCATCACTCAAATCATTAGACCATACGATTTCATACAAGAAAATATATAGGAAAATACTCAGGTGCAAACATAGCTCTGTGGTCAAGAAGCTTGCTTTGGTATGACATGGGTTTTGATTTCAGTCGCACTGTGCATCACCATGGAGAGGTATTTTTTACTATAGCGTTGGGTCAACAAATGCCTTCTGAGTGAATGTGAAGAAAACTGTAAATCTTTCTGTAAAATTACTTAAGTATAAAGTATAAAGGGGATTGTTTAAAAAATTATTTTTTAAAAAAAGTTATAAAATCTTTTATCAGGATGTTACTAACCTTTTTTGAAAGAAGTATTTCTCTTAGTGTGTGAGCGTTTTCAATATATATATGTATGTCATTATTCAATTTATTTCAAGATTTCTTGCCAATAAAGAAGGAACCGGTTTCTAAACTAGATCCAAGTTTCCTTCATTGGAATTTCAACATCAACAACATGGTATTTTTGTATGCATGCATGGATGCATGCATGGATGTGCAGATTTGTTTGTTTTATGTACGTATTCTCATGCATAAAATTACATATCTACACATGCTCATATATATTTAAATGATAAACTTCTGGAAAGTTTTACAAATTTTTACAGTTCCAGTGATGGATTAGATCTATGGTCTTCGAATTATCTTTCTCCTTTCTGGTTTTGAGAAGCCTAATTTCTCAAGATTGGCATTTAGGCAGTGTGTTATATATCCCAGGGTCCCAGAAATTACAGGTATAAACCTGAACTTGTAATCTGGATAGAGTAACTGCAGATTTCTCAATAGTTCAGCATAGGTATTCTCTTTTTCACTGATCTTCAACTTTATGTTAACATTCGCTGGGCAGCTAATTTCCACAACTGTGCACAGTTACTCTTCTCTATCCCAAATCCTTATATCAGGTCTGTCGTACTTACATTTTATTAAGGTTTTCACTGGTACATTCCACCAGTATTCCTTTTTATTATGAGTGGCTATGGCGTCTACCATATTGTGGGTTCTTATTTCTTTGTTCTCGGGATTATCCTTCCGACAGATTTCATTATAGAGGGTCGTAGCTACAACGTCCAGTCTCATTGGTAGATAATACCGTGATGACATTTTCGGACAACTGCTAATGATGTGGGTGATATCTTCAGTGTGAACTCCACAAAGTCTGCATCGGCTGTCACATTTTACGGCTTTTTTTTCACATCTCTATCCCTTTTGTTCATCAGGTACTTGGCTGATATTTCCTGTTCCTGGATTGCAAACGCATACTCTTCAAAGTGGGAAGTAGTAATCCGGCTATTCGTCCATGATAAACTGCTTTGATGATCGGTGTTACTATCATCACGGAGCTTTCTACTAACATATCCATGCATGGTCTTTTGCCCATAGAGGCTCATCCTTTCATATGATGATACGTTGCGATAGAGTCGTGCAACTTCTTTTGGCATGTATTCTTGGTTATCAGACAAAGAGTGTTGTTCAAGGAGCTGCCTTCCAAAAGCCTTATGGTGTTACCAGCCTCATGAATGCAAACTTGGTCAAGGGTTGCACTTCGACGCTTAGTGGTTAAAAGATGTTGCTGAAGGGATATGATGCGACATTCAAAAGCATTTTGAATTGATGTTAAGCCTCTGCCATCTTGTTTACGTTTTAGGTAGAGGCAGTCTACGTCACTGCTTATGTAGAAATTATGTGTGCTTGTTAGTATCTTTCGGGTTTTCACATCAATAGCTCGGATCTCATCAAGCGTCCAATCAAGCAACCCAAATGTTGGTATGAGTACTGGCACTACAAACACATTGTGGGCCACTGTTTTATTGAATGTTGAGTGTTCTGAGGTCCAAATTTTCTTTATTCAGCTGTAATATTCTTTAGTGACACACATGTTTTGTTACAGGTGCCATTTTAAGATATATTTTCATCCACCCCTAGATACCTGTAACATTCCTCATCAGATACAGGGGAAACAGTCAAATCATTGATAGAGATGTTCATAGTCTGGTTTATAGTCTTCCCCCTTTTCACAACCATATAACATTTTTCCTGACCAAACTCCAACCCTACATCCTTTCAGAATGTTGTAACTAGGTCAAGGCTCTTTTTCATCTCATGCACATTCTTTGCATAAAGTTTTTTAAGTCACCCACAAAGAAACTGTGTAATTTTGATATTTTTGTTTCCTTGTGAACCAGTGATATATCCTTCAGACTTCCCTAACATGAATGAAAAGGGCTTTTACAGAAAGTATAAACAACATCACAGAGAGGCTGTCTCCTTGGAATATGCCTTTGCAATATTATATTCTATCGGTGATAATACAGTCACTCTTTGAGTTTAATTTCAAGATGGAGTCCCACGATGAAGTCACGTCAGCTATGGCTTTGACTATTCTCGTAAGAACTTTAGCAAGTTGAAGGGCTTCTAGCAACAGTGAGTGGGGAACAGAGTCAAAGGCTTTCTTGTAATTTAACCACATTGAAACTAGGTTCCTCCTATGTTCTCGCACCTCTGACATCACAGTTTTGTTGATTAGCAATTGTTCGGCACATCCCCAGATTCCCTTCTTCCCATCTGCTTGTTCTGTTGTGATAATGTTGTTGATTTCACAATAGTCTTGAAGGAAGAGGTTTAAAGATGATGTATATATCTTATACATTAAGTTCTGGTATGCAATTGGCCGGTAGTTTTTTGCCATGTTGGTAGTTCTGCATTTGGGGATCAATTTGGTCTCTGCCAGAGCTAGCCAATGTGGCATGCTATTGTTGCCAATGAAAGCTTGCTGGTACAGACTGATACGATGTTGTCGATAGAATGTTAGCTTCTTGTACCAAAATCCAACAATCAAGTCTCTTCCAGGTACTTTTCAGGCCTGGAGTTTCTGGATCACAGTTGCAAGAGTTTCACCATAAATGTTGTATGTCTTAGATGTAACG
>NC_142940.1:35378784-35388784 GCF_046866305.1 Octopus bimaculoides
ACAATGAACACCACCCCAACCTTAGTACAGAATACACTCAGAACCAACATAACCTTAATAGACCTAATCCTACCCCACTAGGAAGCAACTCCCCACCCACAGTATAATCTATGTGACTGTAGGAACAAGAATAATTGTGCCTTCGGTAACACCTGTAGAATTGAGGACGTAATTTACCAATATACAGTCACAACACAGTCAAGCAAAATGAGTTACATTGGAGCAACCCAAAATGAAATAAAACGAAGACTTGCCACGCATCAACATTCTTTTAGAAATAGAAATAGAATTAATTCGACAGGTTTAAGTAGGTATATTTGGGAGCTCAAAGATAGTAACACTAGCTTCACATTAAAATGAGAGATTCTCGCTACTCGACCTTCGTATAATAAAAATAATAGGAAATGTTACCTTTGCATTAATGAAATGTTTTTCATTCTTACAGCACGTAATCCATTAGTGAACCTGAGAGATGAGCGAAGTGATACTTGCCTGTACAAAGGGAGGTCTACTTTCGATAAATATAAATAACATTAGAAACACTTATACTACCCCATAATAGTACAAATAAACCCACAGCATAAAGATAGTAGCCCCTCATAGTATAAAGTAGGTTAATTATAGTTTGTCTTGTTAGAAATTACCTAGGCTCTTGTAGGTATTCAAATAAACAACCCCTCCTCTTGCCCTTTCCTTAGTTTAGATGTTACTCCCCACCCGTATCAACTACCTACTTCTTATACCAATTTGCTCTTTTCCCATATTATTATCACCTAACTCCTTTTATTAATGTCTGTTATTTCTATCATAATTTATCCGAGAACACAGAGGTCTTAGGCATTCTGCCATATGGTCTTTTTCCCATAATAGCTACTTCAAATCCTATATTTTATTTAAATTTCAATTTTAGCTTTTCCTATCTTGTTTGCTTTCTTTATCCTCTACATTTTTCCTTTATTTTATTTGGGGTTAGGTTAGGGTTAGGGTTAGGGTTATTTGAATATATACTTTAACCATGTAACACAAGCCTTCTGTAGTTTTTTAACTCTTGTTTATCTTTTATATATATATATATATATATATATATATATACACGAGGGGGTATGAAAAGTCTTGAGTTTCAGGAAACAAAACATGGTACCTTCTGATGAAGGTACAAAACTTGAAAGCTCAAAACTTTTTATGCACCCCTTGAATAATATTATACGTTGGACCGAAATTTCACATCATTGAACTGCATGTTATTTTGGGGCTAACCAAAATAACATGCAGTTCAATGTTATGAAATTTCAGGCACTCTACTATCAGTCTAACACCACGCTTAAATCGGAATACACTGGACCAGAAAGTAATACGATTCCAGAGTCAGAGTCGATGCCTGACCTTGGGGTTCACAAGAGCAATGATGCAACATTTCATGTGCATATTACCAAGATAGTAACACTGTGCAGTTGAGTGGCTGGATGGATTCTGAGGACATTCAGAACGAGGAAAAGGGAGGCCTTGCTACTCGTATGGAAAACTTTCGTTCTAAGCCACTTGTACTACTGCTCCCAACTATGATCCCCAGAGAGTGTGAAACAAACTGTGGAACTCTAAGCAACCCAATGCCAATACACATAGAAGATTGACTTGATGCAAAAGATGGACTACTGGGAGAGACTAAAGGGTGTGTGTCTCTATTCCCTGGCGAGAAGACGAATAGATATGCGGTGATGTATATTTGGAAGATCTTGGAGGGTTTAGCTCTTAGTTTTGGAATTGACAGCTATACCAATCTTCGAACTGGACGGCACTGCATCATACTAAAAATCCCGTCTACCCCATCTAAAATAAGGACACAGTACTTCAATAGTCTGGGCTTCAAGGGCTCGCAATTGTTCAACATCTTTCCAGGCAGCCTTAGAGATCTACACGGTATTGCTGTGGAAGTTTTCAAGGAACGTCTGGACAGGTTTCTGAGATACCAGATGAACCCACATCGCGGCAGGAGACGCAAACAAGAGCAACTCTATCCAACTCGCTGCTTCAACAGAAACAGTACCGGAAACAACACCGAGTAACTATATATGTATATCTATATAGGTACTGAGGTTTCTTCTTGGAGACAGCGGGTAACCATATACTCCCGCTCGTCTCAGTCATGGTTGGGTCGTCGGTGACTAAACCGGGTCCCCTCTTGCTTCAGCTTTCTGGATCTTGGAGAAGGGCACAAAAAGGCTGTCCTCGTCCCTCACCATATTAAACTAAGACCACAACGGTAGATCAAGCAGATGAAGCTAGATCTCCGAACTCAACGATTGGTCCTAGCGGAAGAGGGTGATATCAGACGAACTGGCTAGAAAGGCGCAACTCTAATAACATTAGATCTAGTGGCATTCCGATGCAACCCGTCTTCAGGACTTCGCATGTCACTCTAGGTAGTGCTGCAGCAGAAGTTTGGGTTATAGTGCGTGGGGACCCCCTTGGCAACGAGATCTTCACCCTAAACAAACCCACACCAGTGGCTGGTTTCTTTTTGGTCCAACTCTTCCTTTCCTTTTTTTTCTCTGCAAAAGTCCAACGGCGATGGGGTAAGGATGGTGGGAGCAGGTTTGGCGAAACTAGAAGCTCTTAGTCCAGACCTGCAAGTTGGCGGCAGATGCAAGATGGTCGCCCTCCTGAGACCTAGTGACAACTCAGGGACTCGGCCCTATATCTGCAACTGGGCAGGCCTATTTGGGAACATCGCTGCTCAACCTGAATGGAGAAGGCCCTAGAAAAGGTGGGCTAAACATCAGATATCATCACAGAATCCTGGTTGATAAATTGTGTCCAGCGGGACACCCATTCAAGCGGTCGAGCAACGGAAATTGAATTAATTAAATTAACTACTTCAAGACACGGAGAAACGAGAGCGCAGAACAGCTCTTGTCTCCAAAGAACTAACGAGATTTAACATCCACATTGCTGCCCTCAGCGAAACACATCTATCTGGGGAAGGAAAGACTGGCGAGATAGGTTCGAGTTATACCTTCTGGAAAGGGAAAGAAGAAGGAAAGAAAATTTCACGGAGTTGATTTTGCTGTAAAATCCAAGCTTGTGAAGGGATACCATCTGAAACCTTCTGCCATCAATGAACGGCTTATGACTCGGAATACCGATCTCTGTTGCCATCTTTATGACACTGATCTCTACTTATCCACCTACACTTGATGCCAATGACAATGAGAAAGACACCTTCTACCAACAACTGAGTGACCTGATCCTCAATGTACCACCAAATGACTAGCTCCTCCTCCTCGGGCATTTCAATGCAAGAGTGGGGAGAGACAACAGACTATGGGACAATGTTATTAACAAAGAAGGAGTAAGAAACTACAATGAAAATGGACTCCTGGTCCTTGGGCTGTGCGCTGAACATTCTCTTCATTACCAACACCGAATTTCGATTTCCAAATCGCTTCAAAACCACCTGGAAGCACCCCAGGTCGAAACACTGGTTCCTCCTAGACTGCTCCATCATCCGAGAATGAGACAAAAGAAACGTCCTCGTCATGCGAATGGCTATCAGAGCTGACGATTGTAAGACAGAAAATCGTCTAGTCATTACCCGCCTTCGAATAATGGTTAACAACAAACCAAAGACTGGAAAAATAAAACCAGTCAGAAGAAAATTTGACATATCGAAACTTAACAACCCAGAGATCAGCTCCTTTTATTTATCTTCTATTCTCAAACATATTCAAGCCAACCCATCTGACAACCAACTGATAAGGAATGGAGCAAACTTCGAAAAAACCATCACTGAAATGGCTGAAAATAACCTCAAGTACAGCAAGAGGAAACGTCAGGACTAGTTTGATGACAATGATCAAGAAATCAGCCAGCCGATAGATGCAAAACGCCAAGCCCGCCCCTCTCATGAGCAAGAACCAAGATCGCGGCACAAGAAGGTGAGATACCAAGACCTTTAAAGACAATGCCAAACAAATTTGAGAGAGATGCAGAACAACTGGTGGCAACAAAAAGCAGCTGAACTCCAAAGGTAAGCTGATGCCCATTACCTCAGACGCTTCTACGCAGGGGCGAAGGAATTTTTGTGGCCCGTGAGATAATCAATAGGGTCTCTTTAATCAGTAGACTCCAACACCATCCTGACTGACCCACAAGATATCTTTCAACGCTGGAGACACCACTTCTCGAGTCTTCTGAACCAAGACTCCAACGCGGCGGAAGGCTTCTTGAAGAACGTACCCATGCATCCAACTCGACACTAGATGAACACGCCACCATCCGACGAAGAGTACCAGATTGCCCTCAACCGCATGAAGCACCGGAAGTCCCCTCGCCCAGACAACATCCCAATGGAACTTCTGAAACATGGTAGACTACTATTAAACATTAGTCTGTTCACATTGATTTTCCGAATGTGGAAGAACCGCCATGTTCCCGAATACCTCAAAGATGTTGTTATTACCACCATTTTCAAAAAAGGAGATAGAAAGATCTGTGGGAACTTTCGTGGCATCTCACTGCTCTCCACCGAAGGGAAAATCTTTGCAAGGCTCCATCTGGATCGTCTCGCAGAGTAAGTCCTACCCGAATCACAATGTGGATTTGACCACCCAGAGGGACAACTGACATGATCTTTTGTGCTCGACAAATACAAGAAAAGCGCAGAGAACAACAAAAACCTCTGAATTTTTGTTTTCTACGACCTCGAAAAGGCCTTTGATACCATCCCAAGGCCTGAAATGTGGAAGGTCCTCCGACGCTTCGGCTGCCCCCGATCAGTTCATTTCCCTAGTACAGGGATTGCGCGATGGTATGAATGGAACCATCTTCCATCAAAATCAACTGTCTAAAGATTTCCCCATCACTGAAGATGCGTTTTGGGCCCGAGCTCTTCTCTCTGTACCTTGCAGCAATGTTTAATGAACTGCCTTCGGACAATCCAGGAGTCAACATTATGTACCGTTATGATGGGAGATGTTTCAACCTTGCCAGATTGAAGTCACGAAGACTGACCAGGGAGCGAAAGATCACTGAACTTCCGTATGCTGATGACAACGCAGCGGTCTGTCACTCCTGTGAACAGCTTCAAAAATCGGTGAATAGCTTCACCAATGCTTACACTAAAAGTCAACATCAAAAAACAAAAAGTCTGGCACAACTAGTTCTAAGTCAGGAAACTCCAGACTTCAACATTACCATCTCAGAGACATCACTGGAGAAAGTCGACCACTTTTCATACTTAGGAAGTTTGCTTCCGAACAAGTGCATATCGGGAAACGTTGTGGAGAACCGATTCAGAGCGACTCACACCTCTTATGCTAAAAACAAGAGTTAAATTAATTCTAAAGCCGCTAAAGCACTAAATTAATGCATGACAAAGGGAAGTAAGTCCTTATCGTACATAGCAGTATTGCAACTTCGCATTTTGGTGTAAAACACTTTAAACGCCGTTTGGAAAATCAGCATATGATTCAAACGGTTTGACAGGAGAAGTTGAGTTTAATCCTAGGTGTTATGAGCTGCTGGTGAGAATTAAGGTGTTTTACAACAAAATTCGAAATTGCAATACGGCTATGTACGCTAGGGGCTTACCTTGCTTTGTCAGTCATTCATTTAGTGCTTTAGTGGCTTTAGAGCTTTAGATTTAATTTAACTCTTATTTTTAGCATAAACAGTGCTGGCCAGCACGCGTCGTCACTTTTGTGACCGCTATTAATTTTGTCTTTAGGTTCTAATTGTTAATAAGCTACCCATTTAATTTGTTTTTCAGTAATTCGTCTACATCCTTTCAAGAAATATGTTAACATTTGTTCTGTAAACTCATAAAGCCATTATGAGATTCTGCTACACACAGTTTAAGATGATGACCAATTCTTAATATTTGATCCTACCCAAATGCTTAAAATTACGAATCAGTTAGGGGCATGAATCGTAATACATATGTAGGTCTATGGCATCTGCCATTTTTTTTTTTGAGCTTATTTGTATTGTTCTTATGAAAAACTTTCAACTTCATATCATACAAATAAATTATGCATCCATGATTCTCCATTTTCTCTCTTTCATTATTAACAATATATATTACTGTAATAATCCTAAACATAACGTCGAAACTTTCTCCTTATATAATACTTATTAACCAGTGAAATCTTTGGATTATTTAATTCCTAATGAGGGAGGGCCTGACATCCTCGAATTGAATATATATATATATATATATATATATATATATATATATATATATATATATATATATATATACGTTATTTATATATTATATATATATTATGCTGTGCCTGGGAGAGACATTCTCTTTTAGTGCCTTATTATTTAACACACTCACCGGTAAAGTTGTCAATCATTTACTTGTTTATTTTTCCTAAAATTTTCGTTCCGTCTTGCAACCTTTTCAATAATCGTAGACTCTATCCGTTATCCGAGCTGCGTTCTTTTTGTTTGTGCGCATGTGTGTGGGTCAGTGTGTGTGAGCATATACATGTATGTATGTGTTTGTGCGTAAGTATACATATGTATGTATGTGTGTACGTATGTCCAAGGCTGAGATTTAAAGACCGTGTCAAGTCCTCATCAAAGGCCTGTGGTATGCAGGACACTGACTGAGAGAACAATGCCTGTCATCGCCGCGGATGGAGGAAGCAGGTTAAGGAGGGGATCGACATTTTTGAGAGAGCACGTATCCAGCATGAAGAGCTTAAGCGAGCTGCACGAAAGCGCACGGCTCGTATAGCGAATGGGGAAAGCCTGGTCTGCAATGTTTGCAGTCGTGTATGTTGTCAAGAGCAGAGATCATTAGCCACCAACGGAGCCGCAAATGGAAAATATAAGTTAGTCCTAGAGCGCACAATGTTCCTGAAGGTTGGCAATGATCTTCCTTGGTCACGAGTGGACGGCCATCATCATGTATGTATATATTGTGCATATCCATGTGTTTGTGTGTTTGCAGATTTGTGTATTTGTACCTCTATTTCCTTGTGTGTGCATGTTTGAGTATGTTTGTGTGTGTGTGTGTATGGGTTTTGTGACTATGTGCTGTGTCTGTATGTATGTATGTGTATCTCCATTTGTGTAGATGTGCGTCTCCATATGTGTCCTTGTGTGAAGTGAAGTGTGTGTGAATATGGTCAAGTGTTTCAGTCTTCATTTGGGTGTGTGTATGTCTGCTTGTCCGTTCCTATTACCTTTGTACCTATTAGTCTGTATGTTTATCTGTTTACGTTCATATCCATTTCCCTACATACATGTGCATATACATATACGTATACACACACCACACTCACACATACATACATCTACATAACAGCCTACTTTGCCAACATGCCAAGGACAAACATGGAGGCAACCTGAGTCAACATGACATCCGCATTTTATCCAAGCACCCAAAGGACCCAACCCTCAGACAAATACAGGAGTACGTCCTCATAAATGAAACATCCTCAGTACTAAATAGGAAATATACGTAGTAGGTAATCACACTCCCATACTCACAGTTTATATCTACATACAGGTAGAATACTCCCATACTCACAGTTTATATCTACATACAGGTAGAATAGTTATTCTACCTGTATGTAGATATAAACTGTGAGTATGGGAGTGTGATTACCTACTACGTATATTTCCTATTTAGTACTGAGGATGTTTCATTTATGAGGACGTACTCCTGTATTTGTCTGAGGGTTGGGTCCTTTGGGTGCTTGGATAAAATGCGGATGTCATGTTGACTCAGGTTGCCTCCATGTTTGTCCTTGGCATGTTGGCAAAGTCTAGAAGACTGTTTTTTGTCACTATATCGTCTCAAATGTTCATTTAGTCTTTCCGCAATGCTCCTAGATGTTTCCCCTGTGTATGTCATGTTCATGTCTTTACAAGCACCTTCTATGCATCTTATGCTGTAGATTACGTTTCTAGTTCTACAGTTAATGCCAGGTTTAATCCTACATATCATGCAGTTATCATTAGTGCATATTGTATTCTTAAAGAGTTACGTCCTACAGAGTTGTGATCTGATGGAGTTCCCTGGCTTTTCAACAACCTTAATATTGAGTTTGGTCTCCTTCAGAGCTTTCCTAAATCTACGGGCTAGTTCTCGTGTAAAAACATGAACATGACATACAAATGGGAGACATCTAGGAGCATTGCGGAAAGACTAAATGAATATTTAAAATAATATGACGACAAAAAAAACAGTCCTCCAGACACTACCAACACGCCAAGCAACAACATGAAAGCAACCTGGGTCAACTTGACATCCGCATTTTATCCAAGCACCCAAAGGACCCAACACTCAGACAAATACAGGAATACGTCCTCATAAATGAAACATCCCCAGTACTAAATAAGAAATACACGTAGTAGCTAATCACACTCCCATACCCACAGTTTATATTTATATACTGGTAGAATAGTTAGTGAGCTGTTATGTAGGTGTATGTATGTGTGTATGTGTATATATGTATGTAGGCAAATGAATATGAATGTAAACAAATAGACATACAGACGGATAGGTACACAGGTAATAGAAACAGACAAGTACACATACACACACATAAACATACTCAGACATGCAAGGAGACAGAGGTACACACACACACACACACACACACACACAAACATGCAAACACACACACATGCATACGTACACACATACATACATAGATACATGTGTATGTGCAAACACACTGACCCACACACATGCGCACAAAAAAACTTACTGTACACAGTTGTTTTATAGATATATATATATATATATATATATATATATATATATATATATATATATATATATATATATATGTTGCTCTGTATGTATGTATGCATTATGCGTGTGTCTGTCTATCTTTGTATGTGTGTTTGTGAGTTTGAGTGTGTGTTTGCATTGGTTTTGTCTCCTACTACTGCTTAACACGGGTGTTGGGTTGAATAGGTTCCCATGTCCAAGCATTTTGGTGATAGAGTTCAATAGTATAAGAAGTAAAATGTTAGCACTGGAATCGATTTCCTCAACTGATCTCTTCGTGATCGTGCCACACTATGACTGCAGCTCAATGAATAAAGCAAGTAAAAGATATAAAGATAAATAGTGATTAATTAATATTTCTTCCACAGCAGAGATGGGAATATAAAATGTAGAAAAAAGAAAAGCGAATCAAATTCATTGGAAGCAAGAATTCAGGAATCAAAAATAATTGTATCAGAAATAATGATCAAAAGAATATAAAGTATACAAACCAAAAAATTGTCCCTTGTATATATTTTTTAAAACATTTCATTTATTTCAACTTTGCTATCTACCTGGAGGAGGTGTTTTTTTTTTCTTGTTTATTTGCCTTGATTTTTTTTGTATTTTTTTTCTTTTTTTAGTTTTCCTTTCAATTTTAAAGTCTTATGTTCATAAAGTACTTCCTGTCAAACATTGTACATAGACAAAACCCAGTTAGTTTTTGGATTTATCCTGCAAACATTAATTTTCATATTATCAAGAAACGGTTGAAACATATTTCATATTTATGTGTGTTGTTGTTGAGTGTGTTGTGTATAAGCAAATATATATATATATATATATATATATATATATATATATATATATATATATATATAAATATATATATATATATATATATATAAAATATATATATATATATATATATATAAAATATATATATATATATATATATATATATAAAATATATATATATATATATATATAAAATATATATATATATATATATAAAATATATATATATATATTTATATTTATATATATAGATATAGATATGAATATAATTATACATATAGATGTATTTATATATTTATGTATATATATATATATATATATATATATATCTACATACATAATTACAAATATTTTAAAGATATATACATATATATATATATATATACACACACATATATGTACATATATATACACATATATATACATATACATATATTCATACATATGTATACATATACATAGCTATAT
>NC_142940.1:35393784-35396284 GCF_046866305.1 Octopus bimaculoides
ACCTTAGGGAAAGAATACAAGTAATGTAATATGAGGAAACAAAACCTAAAATAGGGCAACTGGATCATAGGGCAACTGGATCAGGGCTTATTTGGGGGTTAAGCAACAATGACAACAGCTCACTATAAATGGAGCCTTCACATAGTTGTTTTGACATGAGTAACAACTTTCTTGCTATAAAAGCCACAATTATCTTTAAAATGGGAACCACAAGTGCCTGAGAAAATCCTTGCTTGAAATCAAAATGTCAAGTAAATATGGCTATAATAAAGACAAACATGCCATAGCATGGACATTAATCCAGAGGTTAAGTTTGACCCTTGATAATAGATTGTTGACTTTAAATGTTTGATCGGTTTCTTCAGGGCCATAGGTCTGATCAAGCAAACAGAAATCTGGGGAAAGATTATGTTATGACAAAAACAGTAAATCACACACTATCTTTAAAAAGGTAGGACACAATAGACAAAGCAGTCATAAATACTATTAAATGAGAGAGACGGTCACAGCTGAAATGCCTTTGATTATAAGTCTGCTCAATTACCATTGACCTGGACTAAACAACATTAACATACAATTTTTTTTTTCTTTCAAAGAACATTATCTTTAAATGAGAGACGGTTGATCAAGTTGTTACTATACTAAACCAATAAGTGTGTTTGATGCAAAACAAAGTCACCTCCACAGAGATTTGATCAAAGAAATGTGATACAGAAATGTAACCAGATATTGAAGTGTCTAGTCTGATGCTAATTTACTAACCTGGAAACCATGAATAATAACAAAGAAACTATTAAACCAAACTCATAAACATAACAGATAAATATTTAGCCTTCCAATAAATTTAAGAACTAAGTCAACTTCTGATGTAGGAGAATTCCTGGAAGCCTTTGGTAAATTCATTTGCCATGAAGAGCAAAGAATCTAATGTATCTATTGTTTGGGGATTTTATTCTTCATTTGCAAGAGAGAGAGAGAGAGAGAGAGAGAGAGAGAGAGAGGTCAGTTTAGTTACTTTATCGAGAAGCTTGTCAATATAGCTGATAAAGAGCATAACCAGTTTTCTTTGAATCCAGATTATACCCTTATTTTGGTAGTCAACAGTTTTGTAATTCATTAAAGAAGTGAAATGACTACAGCTAAGAATTGAAACTGGATGTAATATATTCATTTCTGCAGGAATTGCTGCTATGGCTGTCCATCAGTTCAACAATGTCGTGCCCATCTCTGTCTTTAGTTCCACCAAATCCCTGAGGAGTACATACAGTCAACACAAGACTAACACAAGAGAAGCAGATCTAAGGACCAGCTGGGACACAAGGGGAAGAACTGCATTGTTGCTGTTTGATGACTGAATTTGTCAAAGATGCCATACTTGTTGTTACGAGATACAATTTTTAAATATTATCTAGTCAGAAGGTGGGGCAGTCCTCCTGACATTTGCTGGTATGCTCAATATCACAAGCAACCTACAAAGATCCTCTCACTTTCTCTCTCTACTGCATAAAATTTATTTAGAAGGTTAAATTACTGCTTTACATCAACTCCTATATTCTAACTATAATATATTTTTGTTTGAATCTGAAAAATTGTTATTTTTTCAATTTTTGTTTTGTTTGCAATTTTGCTAATGGCAGTTTTTCTGCAGCATAAGTATTACATTTTTATTGTTATCATTACTATTATTATATAACATAAACTGGCATATTACTGAAGACTAAGCCTTTGGATTATGTTGTGTCATATTACTGGAAAGAAAATCTGTTATATAATTCCCGGTGATGTCTTCATGTTGTTTTGTAATTTTTCCAAAGTCCTCAAAGTACCGATAGAAGATTTCTCACATTTCTTGCCTTAAGTGTCTTATCCATTCGAATCTACCAATCTATCTATCTATCTATGTCTGTCTGTGTATCTATCTATCTATCTATCTATCTATCTATCTATCTATCTGTCTAGTTATCTAGCTATATATATGTGTGTGTGTGTACAACATATGTTTATATATACATGCATATATAGATATATACAAATTTGTATATTTATGTATTTATATATATATATGTTATATATGTATGTATATATATATATATATATATGTGTATGTATATATATATATATATATATTATACGCATATATATATATATATATATATATATATATACGCATATATATATATATATATATATACGTATATGTATATATAGATAAATATATATATGTATATACATACACACACACACACACACACACACACACACACACACATATATATATATATAAATATATACACATAAATATATATATATATATTCATATATCAGTATGTATATTTATGTGTGTGTATATATATATATATATATATATATATATATATATACATGAATATATACATACACATATAAATGTATATGTATATAAATATATATATATTTAGGTGCTACTTGGTTACATTGACCCCCCACTACTTGATTGTTACTTATTTTCTCAAAACCAAAG
>NC_142940.1:35401284-35488784 GCF_046866305.1 Octopus bimaculoides
CGCTCGTGATTTGTGAATACATGTGTGTGTGTGTCTATTGTTGCATGACTGTGTTTGTGTATCTCTGTGGTTATAGTTATGAACACAAGACGCAAATGTATAAATAAAATACACTAAACAGATTATAGCTTAGAGATTTTTATAAACAGTAACTTTCAAAGTAATTTACAATGTCATTTTTTTTAATTCTTAGTTAAATTTTGTATATTTTGCAGAGATGGGTAAATAATTTTTTAAGGATAACAGTAATAAAACTATAAAAGTAAAAAAGCATGTCACTTCATAAATAAAAAGAAAAATTAAATATTGAAGACTAATTCTTATTAATCATTTATGAAGGATAATGCACTTTAAGGTATTTCAAATGATGTTTTATCACTGAAACATAATATGTAGTAATATCCGCACTAATTCATACACAAACACACATACAAACATATATGTAGTATGTATGTATGTATATAAATTTTTGTACCCTTTTGTGTGTGATGATATTTGTATATATATACATATATATATATATATATATATATATATATATATATATATATATATATATATATATATATATATATATAATAATAATAATAATAATAATAATAATAATAATAATATTAGGGACAAAATCCAAAATTACAGGTAAAAACTCGATGAGTTCTTGAAACTTGGTTATTTTCCCTAAAACTATATATTTTATATATATATATATAAGGCACCCATGCTGGTGACACCTAAAAAGCACACCCAGACCCAGTATATTCTGTAAAGCAGTTGGTGTTAAGAAGAGCATCCAGCTGTAGAAACCAACCCAAAACAGATGACTGGAGTCCAGCTTTCCAGCTCCAGTCAAACCATCTAACCCATGCCAGCATGGAAAATAGATGTTAAATGATAATGTTGATGATGATGATTGTTATATATATATATATGTGCATGTTGGTGTCCCATACATTCACTATTCACAAACAAACACAGTTATTATGTTTTCCTTTATCATTTAATCAGGTTCATGATAATTGTCAATGACTTTATATTACTTAAGTCCTCTAAGACTGTAGAAGAATATGACTCTGATGCTTGCAAAGTATGCAAGTCTATTGAAGACACCAAAAGACCAATATGTGGGCTTAAAACAAGTGATGGATTAAGCCTGTCCTACGAGATTTCATATATATATATATATATATATATATATATATATATATCAGTCACACATACATGGTATTTTGGTTAAGTGTGTATGTATGTGTGCATATATATATATGTGTGTGTGTGTGTGTGTGTGTGTGTGTATGTATAATCAAAATAAGCAACAGGATATCAAAAGATAATGCAGTACGATCGTTTCAAGCAACTCCGTTTAATTGAACAATGCAACCATTACATCAATTTAAATGCAGAGCAATCCTCAGCTGTATAAATACATAGAATTAAATTAAATTAAAACAGATGGACAACATTTGTATAATTTTACCTAAAACCTCCAAGAAGGTAAGGAGATAGACAAAGATCATGCTGTTTTCACTTCAGCATAGAAGCTACTAAGGTATCAAGAAAAAAGACTTGTTAGAGATCTAGCTTGTCACTGTTTTTTGGGGTGAGTTTTAATTTATAGTCTTGATTATCAAATCTTTGTATTTCAAAATCTAAAGCCAAAGAACAGGGAGCAGTGTCTGTTAGGAAAGGGGTTTAGGGAGTTGACAGAAATCATAGTAGGTATAGTCATAAAACTATCAAGATTAATTTGAAGCTATATAATGAGATTTGGTAAAGGAAAATCTTAAGGCAAGATGTTAGTTATCAATTAAAGGGGCAAAACTCTAGTAAGACCAATGGTGATAATACAGGGGAAATTTTATCATGGGGTACTATAGTTGAATACTTAAAACAATATCACAATATTGTATAAAGTTAAAATTTTGGGTTATCAAGAAGATTGTCAAGAAGAATATTATAACTAAAAAGATAGCATTTTTGAATACTTTTGAGTATATAGCAAAATTTACCACAATAGAGGGAGGAAAGAAATTATATAGAAATAGTTTAATATTTATTCATATTATATACTTAAATACTAACTTATTAGATGGTATCTATGAAGATTGATTGTTGGCATTTACTGGTATTTAATAAAGGAGTACTGAGGAGAAAGAACATGCTAACCATATATTAATTAAATTATAATCTAAGCAGTTTATTATAAGTTGTGAAGATATCGGTACTGTAAATTTAAGCTAAGTATGAATTTCTAAGGGTACAAAAGTTAGGTTTATTTCATAAAGGCTATTATAAAATAATAAAATGATCAGGTAGGGTAGAACAACATAGAAAAGGAATAAAATAGCGTAATCACTAAAACTATGATGAAATATATATACCTTATTAACATCAATAGAGAAGATTTATAGAAAATGTATAATAATTCAAGTATTTGAACTAAAAATTGTTTATTTACTTATTTAGTTTGTATCTATAAAGACTGATACCTGGTATTAACTAAAGGAATATTGATGTTATAGAACATGCTAACTATGTACAGGGTGAGATGAACAAACTGTTGTCCAAATTATGCAAAAATGAAAATATCACTGAAATCTTATTTTAACAGATATATTTACCAAAATTACATAAAAATATCTTGAAATACTAAAGAGTAAATTTATTCAATAAAATTGCCATTGGCTTCAGCCATGGCCTCCAGATGACTTCAGAATCTCCTGCAGCTCTTCTGGATGGTCTCCTTGTTTAATTTGGTGAATGCTTCCATAACCCTTGCCTTCAGGTCATCTTTGGTGTTATAAGGATCTTTGTTGGTCTCTGGCTCAACTGCACACCACATATAATAATCAAGGAGATTGCAGCCTGAGGAGTTAACTGGCCAGATGTTAGGGGTGGTGTGGTCGCAGAAATTGTCTGGCAGCCATGACTGGGTTCTCCTGCTTGTTTGGCATGGTGCAGAGTCTTGTTGCCAGACATAGGGTCTTCCAGCAGCCACTCTCTTGACCCAGGGCAGTACTACCACCTTCAGGCATTTGATGTAGGCTTCCATGTTGAGTCTGAGGTTGTGTGCAAAGATAAATGGAAACATAACGTCGTCATCACTAGTGATCACTCGAAATACCATGATGTTCACTGGATGTTTGATTTTTATCACTCCCAGTACATGTCACATTGGAGCTTCTGGCACTATGTACTGAAGCTTGCAGCATGAATGCCAAGCAGTACAGCATGTTGCTTCTAATTTTCTGGAAGAGTGAATTGCATCATGGTACTGTTTTTCTCACAGAGGTGCCCAGCTAATCCAACTTTACTGTGATACGACAAAATCAAAAACAATGTATGAAATTAAAAATATAAAATGGCAACAATTTATCCATTGCACCCTGTATATATATATATATATATATATATATATATATATATATATATATATATATGTGCACACATATATGCATGTATGTCAGTATGCGTGTATGCATGTATTTGCTGCTATTTTAATATGTGGTATATTTTTTCTGATCCAGTGTTTTTGTGGTTTTGGCATCTGCAAATCAGTGAAGTAGGAACTGGATACTTTGTATGTCACTCAAGCAAACCCAAACAAGTAGAGTTATGGGCCTTGCTTATATCTACAAAACTCTGGCCATGATAACAAGTAGAGAGGTTTGAACATAAAATCATAAGGTCTGTCGTATGAGCAACTCAACCTCATAATCACTAAAGTATTAACTTTAGATGAACAAAAGGCATTAAGCAGTTTCAGTTTTTTGTTTCCTATCATCAATATTTTGTTGGAATTGGGATGTGAATTATGAAAACGATCATCATTTCCCACCAGAGAAAGAAAAGCAAATATCAGAACTTATTGGATGATGCCCTTTCAAGTGATGGCATGTGGCAACATTCCCCATTCAAGTCAGTTGCCATGGCTTTCCAGCTAGACCAGTGCAGTATTTGCTAAAGAAAATAAGTCTGGAATGCAGACTAGCAAGGAAAGCCAAAGAGATGGGCACAGCAACTGAAACAAGCTCAAGGTGACAATAGCTGACAAGAGACTGCAAGTAGTACCTTTCTACAAGTGTAGACTAGTTCAGTCCCCACCTACTCCACTCAGCCAAATCATACAGACTAAGTGGTGAAATGCTTGTGACCCTGAAATGTATGCTGACTAGAAAGAAAGGTTTCCAGAATTGCAATGGATTTAGAAAAGATTACAAAACCTCTGAATAGCTCTTGCAGTTTCTACATGGAGTAAAGCATCTGTGATGTTTATTTCACCTATTTTGATCAGATTTTACATGCATGTGTAAGAAAAATTTTTATTATTTGAACTACTAATGAAAAGATAAAGAAAATTCAGCAAAGTACTGCTATGTTGAGAAGTGTTTGAAAATGTAATATTAATGTCATTGTGTGAGATATATCTACCATTTGATTAAAGTAAATCTCAGAGATTATGTCTATCTGGAGCAGGCAATTAGGAAACAACCTTACGTAATCTTCCATATTAGACACTATTCATGTCATAATACTCTCTTTTACTCATTTACTTGCTTCAGTCATTTGACTGCAGCCATGGTGGAGCACTGCCTTTTAGTCGAGCAATGGAACCCGGGACTTATTCTTTGTAAGCCTAGTACTTATTCTATCAGTCCCTTTTGCTGAACCGCTAAGTGACGGGGACATAAACACACCAGCATCAGTTGTCAAGCAATGCTAGGGGGACAAACACACACATACACACACACACACACACACACATATATATATATATACATATATACAACGAGCTTCTTTCAGTTTCCGTCTACCAAATCCACTCACAAGGCTTTGGTCGGCCCGAGGCTATAGTAGAAGACACTTGCCCAAGGTGCCATGCAGTGGGACTGAACCCGGAACCATGTGGTTGGTAAGCAAGCTACTTACCAAACAGCCACTCTTGCGCCTAATAGTCCATATTCCAAAAATAGTAGAGTTTGAAATAGACAATCTCTTGTTGACTACAAGAGTTTTCATGGTGTTATACAATAGACATTCCTGTTGCATTCATAGAAGCACCATTGAATTTTAAGTGTCAACCAACTTGAATTAAACCATTTCCTAGATTCATGAGTGAAAGCAAACAGTGTGGTGCTGTTAAATAATAATGTCCTAATCAGTTTTATGCACAACTGCAGTAAGGGTTATGTAGGTACCTTGGAGGAGTTTACCTTTCGAATGATGCCACCCACCTGACTAGGTGAGCAGGCCAACATTTCCCTGATTAGAAGGCTATTCTCTTGCAGGATTACCTATTTGTAGCTGAGTAGACTAGAGCAACTTGAAATGAAATGTTTTATTCATGAACACAATGAAAGGTAAACTCCTCCAAGGTACCTACATAACACTTACTGTATGAGATTCAAATATACTCAGCTCTATCATCATCATCATCATCCTCATCGTTTAACGTCCGCTTTCCATGCTAGCATGGGTTGGACGATTTGACTGAGGACTGGTGAAACCAGATGGCAACACCAGGCTCCAATCTAATTTGGCAGAGTTTCTACAGCTGGATGCCCTTCCTAACGCCAACCACTCAGAGAGTGTTGGCATTAGGAAGGGCATCCAGCTGTATGCATGTGCAATTGAGACACAGGGACTGAGTTAACTCATTTTTGATCATGGAGTACCTCCTGGAATTCTCCACATTTCATATGATGCAAGACATGTTTTATTTTTTGCAGGCCAACAGAAAGGGGATGCAAGAATTGGTTTGCATTTGATTAGAGTGTTACATCAACAGCAACAATCTAGTCAGCAGTTAAGACAAGATGAACTTCAGCTTTAGGAGTAAAGTATTTTTCCTGTTATTGCGCCATTGTGTGTTTTAGTTTGTGATGTATTCATATTCATTACCCAAATAAAATCTTCCAAGAATGCTATTTCTATTTTGTCTCACTAAGCTGACATCTTCAGAGAAGTTAGCTTTCTCACTTTCTGTAATACAGGATTGGCTCTGGCATTTTGTATCTTGCAACTACAGTTAAACTTATTTAAATTTAACATGAAGCAAACCTCTATGATCAATGAAGCATTTAGTTTTTGTATTATTAATTTAGGATTGTTTAAAGAATACATTTTTATATATTAAGAACATAAGCACATACTCAGAGACATACGCATATGTATACATATATATGTACGTATGCATATATTAAATAGAAACATAAAGAGAGGCTGACAAGCTGTAATGGGAAAAGGAATATAAAAATAAGAGACATGTTTGTTTTTCCCCTTTTATCATAACCATTTATGCTTAAATTTAATATACAGAAAAGTAGATTATAATTCTTAAGCAGTCTATTAAGTGTTTATTTAAGTTCTAGTAAGATGTCAATGATTTTATTTGCAAAATATAACCTGAAACAATAAGGTGGTAAATATGTCTTTCTACTTAAAGTCAATTTGATAAATTTTACATACACAGCATGATATGTGTGTGTGTAAGTGTGTGCATGTGTGCATGTATATTATATATATGTATCTATGTAATATATATATATGTATATATATATATGTATATATATATATATATATATAAGAACCAGTCCAGGGGCACGTTGCCAGTGCCCCTGGACTGGTTCTTGTGCGGGTGGCACATGAGATGCACCATTTTGAGCGTGGCCGTTGCCAGTACCGCCTGACTGGCTCCTGTAGGATTTTCGAGCGAGATCGTTGCCAGTGCCCCTGGACTGGCTTGTGCGGGTGGCACATAAAAGACACCATTTCGAGCGTGGCCGTTTTCGTGCGGGTGACACGTAAAAGCACCCACTACACTCTCTGAGTGGTTGGCGTTAGGAAGGGCATCCAGCTGTAGAAACTCTGCCAAATCAGACTGGAGCCTGGTGTTGCCATCCGGTTTCACCAGTCCTCAGTCAAATCGTCCAACCCATGCTAGCATGGAAAGCGGACGTTAAACGATGATGATGATGATGATGATGATATATATATATATATATATATATATATATATATATATATGTATATATATGAAGGTTTGCTGCCTAGTGTTTGGGGTGTTGCACTCATGATCACTAGGTCATGGGTTCGATTCCTGGATCTGTCGGTGCATTGTGTTCATGAGTGAAACATTTCATTTCAAGTTGCTCTAGTCTACTCAGCAACAAATAGGTAATCCTGCAAAAAAATAGCCTTCTAATCAGGGAAATGATGGCCTGCTCACCTAGTCAGGTGGGTGCATCGTTCAAAAGGTATGTATATACCTACATCTATATGTATACATACATGCATGTATGGGTACAGGATATCAAAAAAACGTTAAACACAATGCACCACGCATCCTTTTCCAAGTTTTATCTGTATATATATATTTAGGGAATCCAAACAAAGAAGAATAAACAAGAAAAAACGATAATGCAAGTATTGTATTATCAGACGCTCAGGAAAGGAAAGAAAGAGGATTTTATGTTCGAGTAAAGCTCCTCTTCAGAAATAAAAAAGTCCAAAAGAAGGAAAGACAGAGGAAGAAAATCACCAACAATACACATGTGGTTACATTTTGAAATATATATATATATATATATACGATGAGCTTCTTTCAGATTCCGTCTATGAAATCCACTCACAGTGCTTTAGTCGGCCTGAGGCTATAGTAGAAGAAACTTGTCCAAGGTGTCACAGTAGGACTGAACCTGGAACCATGTGACTGGCAAGCAAGCTTCTTACCACACAGTCACTCCTATTCCTATATAGATTTATTTAACTATGTTAATCCAGTCATATGTACATGTTTGAGAATATTGTGAAAAGAAGAAGAGAAAAGAAAAATCACAGTGAAGATATGAAGGAATTGGTGTTGAAAGAGCAACGTAGCTTTGGTTGCTATAGCAACTGCAGTTTTGAAGCAACATAGAAGCTCACCTACCAAGAAGCTATCAGGTAAGAAATGGATTGGATTTCTCAATTAAAAATACAATCAGTTTTAGAAACATTTTGTTAAAATAATTTAGGCCTGGTCTCTTTAGTGTTTATTAAATCTCACAAATTAAGTGAAATATTATTAACAAAAAAAAAAAAATTGTTTAAGGGGAGATTACTTATCACAGCCATTTGCCATTGTGAAAAATATGTTCAGGAGCTGGTTATGTTACGGTTTTGATGGAAAGAGATATGATTTGAAATCATTATTGAATATGTTTGAGTTCTACGTAATATTACATTTGTTTTTTTAACATTGATCATTCAGAAATCATTAAATATTAGACACCACCTTTGTAAACAATAAAGGACAGCTAAAATGGATAAAAATAACATTTCTTTTCTTCTTTTTACAATGAAATAATATTAGTATCAATATTTAGGTGGTAAATCTACTGAATTTTTAGTATTTCAGACAAAATGTTTAGCAATATTTTTCCAGGTTCTTTATGCTCTAAGTTCAAATAACTTTACCTTTAATCATTTCAGGGCTGATAACAAAAAATACTAATCGAGTCCTGAGGTCAATGTAATCAACTAACTTCCTGCTCCCTAAAATTGCTAGCTTTGTACCTAAATTCAAAACATTATTATTATTGTAGACAAGGTTGTTGGCTTGGCAGAATAACTCTGGGATCAACAAAGCTTCAACCATTCTCATTGTCAGGAGGTAACTGAGAGATCCAAGACACTCAAAAGTCAGCAAAAATAATGTAAACTAGATCAGCAAAAAGTCACTCCTCACAACAGCATTTGAATATCTACTTAAGAGGATGGGAACTGAACGGAAGACTACTGACTTTCAAAAACTAAAGTGACCTCTCACAAAAAAGAAAAGAGCAATCGATAAGTCTTTAAAAAGATATGAGGAGTATACCTTCCAGTGAGGAATCTCTCCGCAGTGAAACAGCCTTCTCTCGGGAAAAGAGCTAATCTCTTATGAAAGGGAGTTCATCTTCTGAGGGATCCATTTCCTGCACAAATGAAATGAATATCACAACCACTCAAAAGGTCAATGAAGAATTGATAAAACCTTACAGAAAATGTGCACTGGCAATCCAGATGAAGTGCTGATTGAGCAGGAGAGATGAGACTACAAAAGGAAATTGTGAGCAGTGAAGAATGTGCTCTCCTCCAGTGAATTTGTCAAAAGATGTCTCACTGTGGTGAAAATAGTTAGGACAAATGAAATTACTCTAAAAAATGGGTGCAAAGATTGGAGAATGGGCGCAAAGATTGGATTGCTAGTGTTCTTGGTGGTCAGCATGATATTGAAACTGTAGGCTTCCTTGCTTGACTCTAGATAGAGGCTCCCCTCTATAAAGAGGAATGTATTCTCTCTATATTCACATGGTTTCTATATATTTGCCACTCATTTCTCCCATAACAACCAATTCTTACCACATTTTCTTTTCACCTGATTGTATATGTAAACTCACACAAAATTTGCTATCTATCTTTGTAATGTCACTCTCATCTGGCAAATTAAAAAAATCATCACCATTATTATTATTATTATTATTGTTCAGTAGTTTTATTTTAATAACGTGCTTTCACTTCACTACCGAGCACAGCTCTGTGCGCCTTGGGTATGTGCTGTGGTTTGCTGTGATGCTCTTATGGTTACTGTATTGAAAGTGTTTTGCGTAGAATGTGTGCAGTACCCAGTAGTGCAATTTTCTATATGTTATATATATTTGTAAGTCCTGGTGTTTTTGTTATGTATTTGTCTGAATATTTTTTTATTATACCTAAGGCACCTACTATGATAGGAATTGTTTCTGTTTTTAGATTCCACATTCGAGTTACCTCTATTTCCAGGTCTTTGTATTTTGAAAGTTTTTCCATTTCTTTTAGGGAAATGTTGTCATCTGCTGGTATTGATATATCAATTAGAAAGCATTTTTTTTGTTCATTTGTATTATTATTATTATTATTACTATTATTATTATTGTTACTGTTGCTGTTATTATTATTATCATTATTATTATTATTATTAAGTCAGAGATCAGCACATGCCATCAAAGTGACACTGGGATACAAATATATGAAGCCCAACATACACATCATGACTACCCATTTGATAAGGGTACAACAGACACATGCGTCACAACTACAGGTGTGTGGCATGATGATCTCTTATCAAGATAAACAGGGCATGACCTTGTAGGTGGGGCCTAGTTAGAAATTTCTTCAGGTTGAGTAGTCCATCCTGTTCAAAAGGTCCCTAAATAAGATTTGTTTAAGGATGATTAATAGAACACCCATATTTTCAAGGGGGAACTATTCAAACCTCAAAGAATTCTTCTCAACACATGGCTATGATGCTCTCTGCTACTCCTTCTCATAACCGGTGATGCACATATTGTCAGTTATTAAGGGACATGCTAAACTGGTTAAAGGCCAAGCAACTGACAAACAAATATGCAGTATTGAGCAGAATATTTCCTGTAGTTCATCTTTTACACCAAGGCATTATTATTAAAAAAACATCATCACCATTATCATCATCATTATTATTATTATTATTATTATTATTATTATTATTATTATTATTACTATTATTGTTATTACTATTACGTAGCTGAAGGCTGAATATTTGCAATATTTCCAACGTTAACATCAGTTAATTTCCCTCAAGCCTTCTTTACATCACAGTCAAGTTTTGACAAGCAAAAGCAAGATTGGGTTTCTGAGTTTTCTTCTTTTTTTTTTTTTTACCTTTTTGACAAGAATAAGAAACGTATGCAGACAATAATGTGTATTAACATTTTCAGCTAACCATATACTGATTACTAGCACTAGCACTATAATATCAATTAAAAATATTAATGAAAATTAAATTATATATACATCTGTGTTTACCTCTGGTTGTTGTGCTGTCATGCAAAAAATTCGTTTCAAATATAAGATACTGTATCCTTTAACATGTATTGATCTCTCTTCCCCAATCGCTTGACAGAAATCAATATTTACATATATGTATATATTATATATATATATATATATATATATATATATATATATATATATATAGACATATATGTGTATGCATGTATATGTGTGTGTATGTGTTTGTGTGTATATATATATATATGTATATATATGTATATATATATATAAAACAAATAATAAATGAGTATATGCATATATATATATATATATATATATATATAGAGAGAGAGAGAGAGAGAGAGAGATACATACATACATACATACAGCCATAGGGAATTTCGTTATTACAAATAACGAATTTCAAAACTATATTATTGAAAATATTTTGTGCGGAATATACACTGTATCTTATATGTAGCTTTTATTTTTACTTCCTTCAATTATTAGACATCCACTCTGTTGAAGAACTTTAGTTGAGTGAATCAATCGCAATACTTTTTTTTAAAGCCTGGTACTTATTCTGTTGGCGTCTTTTTCCGAACCGCTAAGTTATGGGTTTGACAAAGCCAGCACCGGTTATCAAGTCCTAGTTGGGACAGATAAGGACACGAATACAAACACAATTACATACATGCACACACACATCCGTGCACATATGTGTGTGTGTGTGTCATTATTCAGTTTTATTTCAAGAGTTCTTGCCAATAGAGAAAGAGCCAACCTCTAACCTAGATTCAAGCCACCTTCAATAGAATTTCAACATCAACAGGGTATTTCTGTATGCATGTATGTATGTATACTCTCTTTTACTCTTTTACTTGTTTCAGTCTTTTGACTGTGGCCATGCTGGAGCACCGCCTTTAGTCGAGCAAATCGACCCCAGGTCTTATTCTTTGGAAGCCTAGTACTTATACTATCGGTCTATTTTGCCGAACCGCTAAGTTATGGGAACATAAACACACCAGCATCGGTTGTCAAGCGATGTTGGGGGGACAAACACAGACATACAAACACATACACACATACATATATATATATATATATATATACATATATACGACGGGCTTCTTTCAGTTTCCGTCTACCAAATCCACTCACAAGGCATTGGTCGGCCCGAGGCTATAGTAGAAGACACTTACCCAAGATGCCACGCAGTGGGACTGAACCCGGGACCATGTGGTTGGTAAGCAAGCTACTTACCACACAGCCACTCCTACGCCTGTATGTGTATGTGTATGTGCAGATTTGTATGCTTTATTTTATGTATGTATTCTCATGCTTATAGTTGCATATCTAGACGCACTTATATACTTAAATGATAAACCTGTGGAAAGTTCTACAGATTTTTACAGTTCTAGTGATGGCCTGAATCTGTAGTCTTCAAATCAGCTTCCTTCTTGCTGGTTTTGAGAAGCTTAATTTCTCAAGATTATTACTTAGTAATCAAGATTAGTACTTGTAATCTGGATAGAGTAACTGTAGATTTCTCAATAGTTCAGTGTAGGTATTTTCTTTATCGATGATCTTTAGATTTACGTTAATATCTGCTGGACAGCTGATTTCCACAACTGTACATAGTTTCTGTTCTCAAACCCAAATAACTATGTCAGACCTGTTATGTTTACATTTTATTGAGGTATTCACTGGGACATTCCACCAATAATCTTTCTTATTATGAGTAGCTATGGCTTCTACCATACTGTGGGCTCTTATTTGTTTGGCCTCTGGGTTATCCTTCGGCTGGATCTCATTATACAGTGTCTTAGCTATAACATCATGTCTCTTTAGTAGATAAACCATGATGATATTTTCGACAACTGCTTATGATTAGGGTGATATCTTCCTTGTTAAGTCCACAAAGTCTGCATCAGTTATCGTATTTTGGTGCTATCCCCGCGTCTCTATCCCTTTTGTGCATTAGATATGCATGTATGTATGTCATTATTCGGTTTATTTCACGATTTCTTGCCAATAGAGAAAGAACCGGTTTCTAACCTAGATCCAAGGCCCCTTCATTGGAATTTCAACATCAACAGGGCATTTCTGTATGTATGTATGTATGTATGTATGCATGTATGTATGTATGTATGTATGTATGTAGGATAACAGGAACTTATCATATGCTTAACAGATTCCTCTTTCTCATTACATACCCTGCACTTTACACTTTTTGGAAGATTAGTCTAGTTTTGTTTTAACGATATTCGTCCACAACGATTGGCTTTGAGCAGCCATTATGAGTTCTTCCATTTCGTTCTTAAGTTCTCCAAAAGTCCTTCATCATCATCATCATCATCATTACTACTATTATTACTATTATTATTATTATTATTATTATATTATTATTATTATTATTATTATTATTATTATTATTATTAGGGTGGTGAGCTGACAGAATCGTTAGCATGCCGGACTAAATGCTTAGCGGTATTTTGTCCGTCTTTACATTCTGAGTTCAAATGCCACCGAAGTCCATTTTGCCTTTTATACTTTCTGAGTCGATAAAATAAGTACCATTTGAGTGCTGGGGCCAATCTAATCGAATTTATCTGCTTATAAATTTCGGGTCTTGCGCCTATAGCAGCAAATGTCATTATTATGATCGTTATTGCTCTTTACTTTTGTGTCTGAAATATAAACATTCTTTACAATTCTCTTTTCACAGTAAACTCAATATTCTTAAATCAAATTTCGTCAAATTAACAAATTTACAACTAACTTTTTCAAATGTATGTGTGTATATTTGTATTCGAAAGATAGTATGAGAATAAATTTCAAAAAATATTCCGCATGACAAAGAGGGGAAAATTCTGACAGATTTCACGAACAAATAAGCGAGATCAGAAGCAGAAATTCATTACAAAATGGGAAGAAAAAACATTAGAATGAGAGAGAGTCTGGCGAAGAAGAGGAGAAAAAAGCTTAAAACAATATCAAGACACACCTAAATGAATACAACTTTCTGCTTGACAACAGATTTAATCATTATAAAGAAGTGCAAAAAAATGTAAGGAAAAAAAATCAAACAACACCTTATCAATAGGCAAAGCAAAAAACACAAAGATGAGAACGTGTGTGTGTGTGTGTGTTTACGTGCGCGTGTGTGGAAGATAGATTACTCCCAAGACTGCATTTGTTTTATCTTGTAATTCGTTGGAGTAATCTTCTAGGAGTTTACTCTCACGGACTGCAAACTAAATCAAGTGTCTTTTCCTAAGTAATCTAGCGTTCTTCGGTTAAAGTATCTATATATTATATTCTATTCCGTTTGAAACCGGTATTCAGCTCGGTATACGCTAGTAGCATAAAATTAAAATAACCATCTTTATATCATACTTAATGTATATACATCGCTGACAGGCGAGTTACTGTTGATTTCGTTCGAGATGAAATCTCTTCTGGACGCAGTGTATTAAAAACACAATAGTATATCTGAAGAAGACGAACATTTTTCCCGCCAGTGGCTAGCGAGAATGCTTTTAGCAATTCGACCTTTTGGGGCCCTGTCATTGCCAAGTGCTCGCAGCCATATGCATACGCGAAATTTGTCGCCTCCAGTATAAAGGAGAAAGTGAATAAATTCACTGATATTGTGAATAGCCGCCGGGCTAAATAGCAACTCGGTGTGTGCAATTGAAACAAGATTAAACTGTGTTTTTGAAGACACCACGTCTACATAAGACTTTTTCTCAGAATGAATACCATAGTAACTGGTTTATCAACAGTGTACATACATTAAGTATGATACATAGATAGTATTAAACACCTTTCTCTCAATTGGGTGGTTATTTGTTCCAACAAACACATCCTCTTGTGTCCATACATACAAACGCATGCACACATATGAATGTATGTATGCATGTATACACACACAAACACATACATATATAAACATAGATATATAATTCGGGAATAGGAGTAGGGTACTGCCCAGTACATATTACATTAAGTATATGTCGGTTTAATATTCATTTATTCATAAAGGCAAACACACTATAGTGAAGATCTTACCAAATGTGGTATATATTTCAATGGTGCATTTGCTAATCTGTGGTGACATATACTCAAGGAATAGGACTAGCTATCACAAGAAAGTAGACACACCGAAATATGCTAGAGAAAACACCAAAATATATAGAAATTAGAATGAAATTTGTTCACATACATATTTAACTTAGCAGCACATTCAAAGCAAAGAGACCGATAGAATAAGTATCAAGCTTAAAAAATTAAGTACTGGGTTTGATTTTTTTCGGCTAAAATCCTTCAAATTGGTTCCCCAGTATGGGCCGCAATTCAATGACTAAGACAAGTAAAATATAAACGATAATATATTTATTATCATTTATATATATATATATATATATATATATATATATATATATATATATATATATATATATATATATATATATGTATACATATATATATATATATATTATTGTTTATGTATATATATGTTTATCATCGTTTATATATATAAGAGAGAGAGATGCACGTGTGTATGTTTGTATGTATGTTTATACGTATGTATAGGATGATGTATAGAATTGATCTAGAATTGAATTAATATTTGTGAAAAATTCTAGTATCACTGTTCATTAATGAGACCAAGAAATAATCACTCTCTCTCTCTCTAGCACATGAAGGTTATATTATATTTCAGCTATGTTGACTCAATAGATTAAATAAGAAATAATCTTTATTGTGCAAATGATAGTGTAAAATAAGATAGCCATATAAATAATAATACAATACAAGTGTAATAGTACTTAACAAGATGGCGATATGAGTATAAGTTTGATTAGAGGTTATACTGTAAGTAATATAACATGATGATACAATAGTAACAGAGATCATGTTATAATAATGTCTGAAGTGAAAAAATAACGTTACTGTATGCTAGAATAAGGTTATATCATAGCATGAGTTGGTAAAACTCTTTTAAATAAAATAGTACAGAATGAGAATATAATGTGAAATGATTGCTTTAGTGTTAGTGCTGAATTAAATTATAAGTTACAGCAGGTAGTACGATAAATGATATAAAGAATAGAAAAAACGGAAAAAATGAGCACAGAAATAAAAAGAAAAAGAAGAAAAATTTAATTAAAAAATTCAAGCTAAATATAAAAAAAAATAAGCTAAAATATACGCAGATGTAGGTAGTAGGTAAGAGATATGTACTAACCAGTATTATTTACTAGAATCTTAAACATCTAGATAGTATAAGATAGGATGTGAAAGTGAAATTTACCAAATGCCGGTTACATTACACCCTTAAGTCTAGAGAAACTTGGAGATAATGTAGGAAGTATCCTTTATGCCACCATGCGGTTGCCTTCTTAGAACTTTTATTTAGAAATGTGTTCGTGAAGAGGATACAAATCCTCCTGTGTAAATTACGATGCGTTCAATTGCTTCTTTAAGAAGTTGCCTTAGTTAGGGTTTTCATCTGTAAGTTGTATTCTATAGTACTTGAGGTAGTTTGATAAAGTTGTTGCGTTCCTCTTGAAAGGGGGTTCGAAACGAATGAGGATGTTGACGATATCTGAACGTAAAACTCTTTGCAGTAAGATCTTATAAATGTAAAAGAGCTGATCGTAACCAGATTTGTGATGTTTTTGCAGAAAATTTGAGTTGATGGGACATATACGGGAAACAATAGAATTACAGATAGATCGATACTTTCTATTTTGTAATGTTGGTATTTTTATTATGCCTGTTTATATTTATTATATCTACTTATCTTTTTTACGGAAGAAGTAATATTTTGAACCAAATTAGGAGCAGTGAGGTACTGTAATTTAAAAACCTTGTAGTTAAATGTTTTACAGTAGTTATGTTTTCAAGGGAAACGTTTATGAAATAGGAAGATGAAAATCTTAGCAGTCGTTTCGACCACTTCTAAGTTATGGGGTGGATTATACTATATTATATTTCTTGATTTACATCTGTGTAGATTCCGATTGCAAGTTTTGTTATTGTCTTCTTTGCTATATGTGATAGACTCATGAACCCACTTCTTCATATAGCTTCATTGTAGTATGGAATGTGATTGTTAAAAAATTATTCATTTGCTGAAATTCTTCAAATTCTGAGATGATTTTTTTTTATAAGTTCCCATACATTATAACACAGACTGTTCTTTAGGTTTAAGGTCTCATTCAAGAAGCTTGACGTTGGATACAACATTGATCGTCAAATCTAGTTCGTGTGAGTTTATATCACAATAACGTTTATTTAGGCATTTTTACTACATCTGAATTGTATTATTATTTATAAAATTATTGCTATCATTTATACGATAGATATTATTTCTTATTTAATCTACTCTAGGTCAGTCCGCACAGTTTCTAGATCACCATAACTGAAATATAGTATGCAAGATGTAATTTAGCTTTATGAAAAAGGTTGTTGCTTCCTTATTTCAATAATGAACAGTGAGGCCAAAACTTTTTACTCCACCATAAGTTTCTTTATTAGAAATCATTCTTTCTCTCTTTTTGAACCTCTCAAAAAGTTTGAATTGTTCTCTTTTGAACTTATCCCCCCACCACTCATATATATATATACACACACAAATTTCCTTTGTAATTTCTCTGTATCATTGTATCATACAGTGACTTCCTTTCCAAATGACTTTCTTAGGGTAGGAAGATCTATTCTTCGATCATACATCATCATTGATATATAAATGGAACTTCGACATATGATTTCGCACTTGACAAGAACTTCGGTCGAAACGGTTATACTGTGATCATCTGTATAAATAAATGCACACACACAAACACACGTACACACATTTATGTGTACACTCATATATATATATAATATATATATATATATATATATATATATATATATATATATATATATATATATATATATATATATATATATACATACATACATACATACATACATGCATACATACAAATATACATACACAACACACACATACATATGTATTTATGTCTTCATTTTTATGCCAAGAAAAATATACTGAAGAAAGAATTTATATGAAGAGTGATAATTAGTATAAGTTTATTAATTAATTTTTCATTAAAAGAATATCATAATTTATTTGATTAACATAATGACATAGAATGATCGATGCTGGTATACTATAATCAGAGACCATTTCTGGTTCGTAATCAGTGAAATATCTGTGTAATGCCTTGATATGCATTGTACTAATATATATGTCACAGATTACTGCTTTACTGAACGCTATACCGCAAATGCAGAAATGCACTGGTCAATAATACAGGAGAAAGTGTAACAATCTGGATGTGTTGAACGCCTGTTTCTGTTTATCTGTAGGTTTTGGCGGTGGTTACAATAGAGGTGGGCGCGGTAGACTCGGCTAGAGCACAACAGCCACTGATTCTCTGCATTTACTTATCAGTGGTGGTATGCATATCTGCACAGTATTTTTGATGGGGTGAGGAAGGTAATGTCACAATTGATGCTATTGCTCTTTTTGCAAACATTTGCATATGTTTTAGAGTAAAATAAGATGATTAGATTATAGTAATGATAGTAGTATTGGTTGTATTATAGTACAACTTGTGCTATGATGGATAGTGATGATTTCATGTAAGAGTTCTAAGACAAAAGAAAATTAGGATGAAACAGATGATAGACATTGAATAGTAATTTCTTTTTTCTTTTCATTCAATCCTTTCTTATTTTGTATTAAAATTTTTTTAAATATCAATATCGAGGAAAAAACAAACAGAATGATGCAAAGTGAAATAAAGGATTAAAAAAGAAAAGGAAAAGCAAATATGAAAAAGATAAAAATTTCATCTCGTATGTCTCAAAGACTTTTGGGCTTCTGATTGATATGTGGAACCTGATACGTCATTGTCTTTTTGATTGAAGTGGTAGTGACGTGTGTTGTGTGTGTTGTGTGTGCGTGCGTGTGTGTGCGTGCGTGTGTGTAAGTGGGTGTGTGTGTCTGTGAGTGTGTGTGCGTGCGTATTGGTGAGTTCTAATAACAATTCTAAAAAAAGAAAATGGAGACAAATCTGAAAAACAGAAAAATTAATCTTGCATGGGAAATGTCCTGCAGATTTTAGATTTGTGATTGAAATTCGGAACCCGATGCCGTAGTCATTTCATTGAAGTAAAGTATCTGTGACATACCACAATATCCAATAATTGATAGGTTTAAAAAATAATGTAAAGATCTAAAAAATCTATAAGCTGATATATATATGAAATTATTTAAAATATACCAATTTATTCAATAATATTCCATAACTGTACAACTTCAAAATGCCATTTTTGTTTTTGTTTTGTCCGCCTTTGTCTCTCCCGCTATCTCTTTCTCTTTCTTCTAATCTATATCACAACAATTTGTGTTCGTTCTAAATCCACTAGTAGGGCCTTTGTCTTAACCCTATTTCACAAACCCACTTTCTGTCCTTTCATGTACGATTTCGGGAGAAAAACAATGACCCAGTTTCTCTATTCCACGTCCTACTGTTGTTATTGATGTTGTAGCTGCTGCTGCTATTATTATTATTATTATTATTATTATTATTATTATTATTATTATTATTATTATTATTATTATTATTATTATTATTATTATTATTATTATTATTATTAAGGCGAGCTGGCAGAATCGTTAGCACGTCGGGCGAAATGCTTTGCGGCATTTCGTCCGTCCTTACGTTCTAAGTTCAAATACGGCCGAGGTCGACTTTGCCTTTCATCTTTTCGGACTCTATAAATTAAGTACCAGTTGCGTACTGGGTCGTTGTAATCGGCTGGCCCCCTCCCCAAAATTTCAGGTCTTGTGCTTATAGCAGAAAGGATTATTATAATTATTATTAGAAAGCGGCGAGCTGGTAGAATCGTTAGCACGCCAGGCAAAATGCTTAGCGGTATTTCGTCCATCTTTACGTTCTCAGTTCAAATCCTGCCGAGGTCGACTTTGCCTTTCATCCTTTCGGTGTCGAAAAATTAAGCACTAGTGAAACACTGGGGTCGATGTAATCGACTAGTCCCCTGTCGCAAAATTTCAAGCCTTGTGCCTTTAGTAGAAAAGATTATCATTACTGTTAAGGCGTCGAATTGGCAGAATCGTTAGCATGCCAGACAAAATTCTTAGCGACACTTCTGGCTTTACTTTCTGAATTCAAATTCCACCAAGGTTGACTTTGCTTTTCATCTTTTCTTGGGGTCGATAAAATAAGTACCAATCAAGTACTGGAGTCAATGTAATCGACTTCCCCACTCCACCAAAATGTTTTAGAAAGGATTATTATCATTGGACCAATGTTCGAAACGATTATTAATGTTATTTATATTAAAAGAGTGATGAAAGCAGTGGCTTAGCCAAATTCTTGACTCCGAGATGGTTCAAACAATCTAGTATCAAACAGTTACTGCAAGACAAGAATAGTTCGTTGGTTAAACCAATGTTCCTTGACCCTGTTGCGCAGGATTCCTATCTGCGATTAACTAGCTTTATATTCAAGGGGAGATTTATTTCTTATCTGTTTGACACTCTCATCTGCTGAACACATTGTACTTTAGAACTGGATTAGCTTACCAAAACAAGATGGTTGTTGACGATGATCATTAGCTGTATGATTGAACAGAGCTGCAATCAGAAGTGTTTTAACCGTGACCATACAGTCTTTTGAGGCTTTTATTTTTTCAGACATAGTGTATCCTGGGACTATGGTACCCGATGTGTCTACTTTACCGAATAATTGATGTCTGTTTTTTTGCAAGTTGAATGATTCTACAAAGATTGACTCTTGGACAAAAATAGAAAAAATGTTACGTTGCCATGGTGGGAATGGGGAGAACTGATATTTTAGACATAATCTTTTATTAGTTAAACATTAAGATATTTCCTTTCTACATAGTAACCTGCGTATTTCCTTATTTTGATGCTTTTTACTGCCGATATAGACCACCACTGAATTCAAAGAGAGAACTTCTTCTTGGCTTCTCAATCTGCAAGAAACAGCAGCCAAATCTCTCACAACTCAGAGTTTACTTCCTTCTTTTTTTAAAGAAGATGGGAGATTATATTGTTCGAAATTACGGTTCAAGAGATAGAATAATCTCAAGAAAACTACCGACCACGGTCTGCTCGACGAGGGATGATTTAAGACAAAATTACAAGAACATTAACAATTTCGTGATTATTTTTGAGTATGTGTTTGTCTTTGTTAAGTAGCTAAATAATGTTAGAAATATACCCAAGAACAAAGCAAGGTTAAAATTTGTTTCCAAAAACGACGAATTAAAATAAATATATCAAATTAATTTCTTATTAACTAGGTTAATGAGTTATAATTTTTCAAAGAATATATTTATAAATTCTGATATTTCACAGTGGAACAAGGTGACAAAATTTTAGATGAGTATAGAGTTCATTAAATCAGATAGTTGAGGTGTACACATTGTATGTATTATCTCTAAAAGATAAAAGGCTAAGTTCAGCCTTGCATCATCGATTAAAAAACAAAATTCTAAAGTGATCTAATTGAAACGTAACTTTCTATCTAACAAACTCAAATCATCTCTGAAGGAAGGCTATAATTAATTATGTCTCTACCAGTATATAACTAGCATTTATTTTATCAACCATGGTATAATTTTATCAACCTCCTGTATAATTTGAAGGCTAATTTATAAGGAGGTAATCCAAATAATTCAAGGCATTTTGTTTAGTGTTCTACTGACGCAACCATTCGCCACTTTTGTTCCAGGCACGGGCAACCTTTTTCGAGAAGTAGACTATATGAAATATGACACATCATCAGGCGGTGTATACTACTACTAAAAAAAGCAAAGGTAAGTTTTCGTTAGCTGTGCCATTCAGAAAATCCCACGGATCATTTTATTGTAGTTATGTTCCAGTACCACCATGATTG
The DNA here is from genome assembly GCF_046866305.1 of Octopus bimaculoides. Taxonomy (NCBI): domain Eukaryota; kingdom Metazoa; phylum Mollusca; class Cephalopoda; order Octopoda; family Octopodidae; genus Octopus; species Octopus bimaculoides. The sequence goes on from NC_142940.1 coordinate 35,423,070, forward strand.
GTTTAGTCAAACAAACTTACCCCAATATTATATTTAGATATAGTACTTACTCTATTCGTCTCTTTTGTTGAACTACTTAATTGTGATTTTAGATTTGTAATTCTATGCTACCTATACAGATCTTGCATACACGTAAAGTGGAAATCACATAATGGCTTGTATAAAAAAGGTCCTACCTTCATTGTGCATCCTACTTCGGGAGCACTACTAGGAAACTGCACATCTGTATAAAGGAGCACATGCACATGGACACTTCAATAAAGAAACACCTTAGGAAGTGCCAAACCTAGGATTTTAAAGCTTCCATCATGCAACCCAATGCAACAGGGGAAATCTCAGAATCATGTACGACCTCCTTATAAAAAAATAATTGAGACTGGTTGCTATAGCAACACTAGTCTGCGCTTGTCATCTTCCTTCCCTACCTTCTTCCCCAACACACATCTGAGCAACGACTTTTTCCAACCACCGCTTTTTCTAGCTATCCTGAAGAAGTGGTCTTCACTCCGAAATATAGAACTACAGGGTAAAATTGCAACTTTGTTTTGTCTTCTTTTCCTTTTGTAGTTTACTTTGTACCTTCTCACATTGTTCAGGCCTTACAAAACAGCCTTCTATAAAGTTGTACTACACAATACTTCACCAAAACTACCACATTATATATATATATATATATATATATATATATATATATATATATATATATATATATGTATATATATATATATATATAATAGGGATAAAAATCCAAAATTACAGGTAAAAACTCAATTAAAATCAATTTATTAAAAATTAGAATTAAATTAAGTTTCACAGTATTAAATATATATAAATATGTGACAGTGGATTTTCATCGATGAGTTCATGAACCTTGGTTCTTTTCCCTAAAACTATATATATATATATATATATATATATATATATATATAAAGGGCATTAACTGTGTATTAATGCCTCAAGCTTCGAGGGATTATTTTTGGCAGTTTTTTACTTATTTAGTCCCTCGAAGCGTGAGGCATTAATACACAGTTAATGCCCTTTATATATAATTAATTATATTTATGAAGAAATGATGAATTATTTCATTACGAAATTTTTCGTTATTTTTTCATTATGAGGTTTTTTTCACGCTGACTACTTGATAAATTCTTGTAAAGCATTTATCCTATATTATATTATATATATATATATATATATATATATATATATATATATATATATATATATATATATATATATATATATATATATATATATATATATATATATATATATAATATATATATATATATATATATATATATATATATATATTTGAAAAGATGAGTAGAGATGGCTTTGGGTGGGTGGATATATCCCCCCAAAAAAGACATCTCTACTCATCTTTTCAAATATATAATACTGCACCAAGAACTTTCCTTTTCTTATTCTAATATATATATGTATGTATGTATGTATGTGTACTTCGTTTTTGTATCTGGTTTCCAAGATTCTTGATGTTAATTTGCAGATTGAAACAAATTTTGTCGTGTCTAGAGAGTAATTATGCTAGTATTGCGGAGGGCGACAAGCTAGTAGAATCGTTAGCATGCCGGGCGATGTGCTTAACGGTATTTCGTCTGCCGTTACGTTCTGAGTTGAAGTTCCGCGGAGGTCGACTTAGCCTTTCGGGGTCGATTAAATAAGTACTAGTTATGCACTGGGGTCGTTGTAAACGTTTTAATCCCTTTTGTCTGCTCCACTCCTTTATTAGTCAATTGGTTAAATATCCAACTAATCGACTGTTCGTTCAACTTGGTTAAACAGTAAGGCGTTTATTTTGTTTTTTGTTTGTCAAAGCTTTTTCGTTGCTATTTGCAACCTTTTCAATGACATTTCTCTTCAAAGTTCATTGAAAAGATTGCAAATAGCAGCAAAAGGACTCTGACAAAAAGAAAAACAAAAACAAAAGAAAACGATTGACTGTTTAACCAAGTTAAACAAACAATTGACTAGCTAATTGGATATCTAACCAATTGGCTAATAATAAAGGAGTGCAATTGAACCAGTGCATGTGTTAATAATCTTTTTTACTCTAGGCATAAGGTCCGAAATTTTTGGGGAGGAGGCCAGTCGATTAGATCGACCCCAGTACGCAACTGGTACTTAATTTATCGACCCCGAAAGGATGAAAGGCAAAGTCAACCTCGGTGGAATTTGAACTCAGAACATAAAGACAGACGAAATACCGGTAAGCATTTTATCAAGGAAAGACTCAGTTAAATTTTATTTGAAGAAATATTTTCAGTTTTTATTTCTATTTCTCTCCTTCACTTTAAGTTATGTTTCTATTAGTTGGACTTGTAGCCATTATTCTACACCAACACTTAAAATATATGTATTTAAGCCAACAAAATACATCTAAGACATCTTTCAGATAGCTATTGTTTCTTCAACTGGCCATGAATTGGTTATGAATGTACAAAAATATTTCAACTTGCAGTGCTTTTCTCTCTCTCACTCATTCTCTCGCTCACTCACTCATTCACTCACTTTCTCTGTCTCTCTTTTCCATCTTTCTTTCTTTCTTTCCATTTATCTCTGTGCCTATCCATCTATTTATTTATTTTTCTCAACCTGCCTTCCACCTCCTTGTCTCTTGTTCCATCTTTTTCACTCTGTCTTTGTAAAATATATAAGATAAAAGAAGTTTGGCTCCTTTATGAAACTGCCAAAATACTGGATTGGATTTTTTTCTCAGGGTGATGTTAATTATTTTCCTTTTCTTTTTCATTAATCATCCTTTGGTTCACCATCATGAGGTTTTCACACTACATGTATTAGTTAAGTATCAAGCCACTTTCAAAGTGATGATGATGTTATCACATGAGTTCATGATAAATAACTCTGAGGCTAATTGATGTATTGCACTGACAGTCAACATGCAAACACCTACAAGATTAGAATTGTAGCCAAATATATATTATATCACAGTATACTATCTCATTATGAAGAATGACACATTGAATAATTTGTTTTAAAGTAGGTTATGCCTGATAAAAAGGATGGGATAATCATGGCTAGAATGCCTTTAATCGTAAACCATTTAGATCAGACCTAATAAGAGGCTAAACACCAACAGCATGATCATTCATGCAGTTTATAGCCCCAACTAGTGGTGTTGATGTTGCTCTTGAGTAGACTAGTCCATATTAACATATTTCAGTGAATACATTTAAGGGGAAGCTCCAGTATGACCTTAGCTGTAAATGCTAAAAATAAACCTGAAAACTAAACAACTATGGTATGGGTCTCACTAATCATAGTCAATATAGATTTGTCTATTCTACATGTACTGATGGTCAGAATAGGCCCAGATTTATGGATATAATCTTGTAATGTTTATTTAAAAGATTGTCAGAATTTCGTTTGGCAAAGCAGATTTCTTAGCCCAACAGACATCATTCTCTTTGACTTTGGACAAAACGCATAACTGTGCTTAACAGGTTTCTGCTCTAGCTACAGGATGCAATGGCTAATGTTAGCAAAATGATCCAGCTGCATAAGTAATAATTTCAATAATATAGCAATTTATAATTTCTGCAAAACACTCACATAAATTTTTAATGCTTGTCTGTTATTTTTTCCAGAATTTTAAATGCTTTATTCAAAGATAAAAGAAAACTCCAGCAATAAACTGAATACTAATAACCCAAGGGTGTCATATTTTTCAGACATTTAACACCTATTTACATATGATTACTGGAAAATAGGTTTATACAGGAATTATTACAATCATACAAAGCAGAATGAAAACAATCAAATCAATAAGAAAGTCAGACAAAAAGCATTAAAATATTTAGTTACGTCCCTATTGGTTTTCAGTTCAAATCTGGCTTAGATTTAACTTTTCTTTTCATTCCTTCAAGGATGATTTAATAATTATCAGCAAAGTAATAGTTTAATTAAATTAATTCCCTATGACTCCCACAAAAAATTTTACCTTATTCTCATCTATAAATATGCATCCCATCCATGCTAGCATGGAAGATAGATCTTACACGATGATGATGATGATAATGATATATATATATATATATATATATATATATATATATATATATATATATATATATATATACACACATATATATGATTACAAACACCAGGAGTAAATATCTTGTCAATACTAATTGCGTATATCTTAAAATAATTTTGATAAACATTAGTGTGTTCATATATATATATATATATATATATATTTATATACATTTGTATATTATCATAATCAGCACTATTATCATTTACATTATCATCATCAACAGCATCTATTTATTACAGATTTTATTGTGAGCTATAGTGCAACAATATATTCTAAGAAACATGACTGTTTTAGGGTTTCAATAGCAAATTAGATTTGATTCATTTTAGGAAAGACATAATTGTTGCAACCTCTCAATTTCCTGTTTTCTAAAGATTTTTATCTAATTCATATGCAAGAAATCATTCCTATGCAGGGTGTCTGTAATAGTATACACCACCTGAGTTAATTTTGCCTTGAGTTTCTCTAGGGTCAGTAAAATATGTACAAGGGCATACAAATAACTCAACTATTTCCCCTACAAATGTTTGATTATGAGCCAATGTGAAAAATCATTACTAATCTCATCTTTTTTATTATTTGAACTGTAGCTAGAAAAATCTGTAGTGTGCCAGATACAATGCCTTTTGCAGTATTTAGTTGCAGCGTTTTATGCTCCAAGTTCAAGTCCTGCTGGACACAACATAGCCTTTATCCTTTCCTGTTCAATAAAATATGAACCAGTTGAGGAAGTACTGAAGGGGAAAATTAAATGATTGTAACTCTCTCACAAAATGTGAGGTTTTGCAATATATTTTCAAGGTGGTACTCCAGCATTGCCACAGATCATTGACTGAAACAAGTAAAAAAAGAATAAAAGTAGTGAATACTAGAATCAATAGACGAGCAATGAAAATGCATGGTAGTATTTGTTTATATACATTTATATTCTGAATTCAGATCCTGCTTGGATTGATAGATTATCAGTGCCAAGTATATAATAGACAATGCTGATATAATAGACAATGCTCTTACCTAAACAATATGTGAATTGTGTCTATGTTAGAAATTAGAATTATTATTATCATTTATATGATCACCATTACTATAAGGGCTGTAGACAAGTAGAATTATTAGAATGCTGAAAAAATGCTTAGTGGTATCAATTATGAGCCTTTATATTCTAAGTTCAAATCCCACCAACTCTGACTTTGATTTTCATCAGTGTAGTGTTGATAACATAATGTACCACTGAAGTACAGAGTTTATTTAATTCACAATACCCTCTCACAATTTCATGGCAATTTACCTATGGTAGAAATCCTTAATATTACTACTAATATATTGCTGTCAGTTTCATGTTTTGAAACAAATCCACCAATTTTGTGGGAGGGGGCTAAGTTGATTACATCAACTCCAGTGCTCAACTGAATCCTAAAGGGATGAAGGGCAAAGTCAACCCTGGCTGCATTTGAATTCAGAATGTAAAATCAGATGAAATGCTGATAAGCATTTTGTCCAGCATGGTAATAATTCCTCAGGTTTCTGCCTTATTAATATATTAACATTAAATCCTGTTTGTTAATCTAGTTAAATAAGTATAATTATTAGTTTTTATATCTATTGTTGGTCAATGTCAGCTGTAGAGGACTCCTTGCTTAATGAATAGAGGCAATGTTCACAACTATTGAAATGACAAGAAAAAAAAGAAAGACTAGTTGCCTGCTGGATAAGAGAAGCAGCAGAAAAGCCTTTTAATTAAGGAGCCAGTGGGGTGGAGCTAAACTAGAAATCAGGAGAATATGGACAGTGGTTTGATCACCACTGCTGAACTACCAACAAAGAAAGTGTTTTACCCTTCTGTGCTGAAACACCCAATAATCATTAAACAACATCCAGCAACATCAATTCGTTCTGGTCAGGTTTGCATTCACCATTGCTAATTGGAAAGAAAGTATGTTCTCTCTGATGAAATTGTCCCCAATAAAATTATATATATCTAAGTTATTCTGTTAGATTATTGATTTCAAATTTTGGCAGGAGGTCAGCAACTTCAGATGAGGGATAAGTCAATTACATCAACCCCAATGCTTATTTTATCAACCCTGAAATGAAAGGCAAAGTCAACCTCAATGGAATAATACCACTACACATTTTGCCAAGTCTGCTAGTGAATCTGCAAGTTCACTGTCTTCCTCTGTTAGATTATTAATTTATGTATTTTACTGGCCGAATGGATAAGCTGTGTAACCAGACATTTGGGAATTGAACTGGAAATTCAATTACCACAATATTTGTTTCATTGTGTTGCTGAGAAAGTAGGCACTTGATGCTCTATTTGATGATAATGACAATTTTTCTTTAGTCTGCCATTGGTTTGCATATTTTCTCTCTCAGTCAGGTTATGCTGTTGTAATTTAGTTTCGGATCAACTGAGATATAACCATCTTTTAGATGTATGTTGAACATCATTATCCATGTGTCATTTCCACATTGAAGATGAGGGAGTATGATTTGAGGGTAATTTGAATGCTATCTTAGACAAGTTGTGTAGCAGAAGCAGTTTCCTTTATTGGCTCAACCACAGCATATTACAAAGACAGATGTTCAGAAACAAACAGTTTTGTCCATTTGATCCATGTGATCCATGGGTGGAACCAATTTTCCTTTAAAATTATTTGAAATTTTGGTGCATGATTATAAGCTTCAATGATTTCTTCGAAAACGTTGAGACCTATTACTTGCAGATTATTCCACATATTCTGCCACAATAACAAAATAATATAATTTTTTCTAATTTTATGATTCTTAGTTGCAGAGACAGAAGAGAAATAATCAAATTTATTGCCTTTTATGTAACAAAATTTAATCCAAAGTGCTAGTTTAAAGTGATGTAACTACTAAATAATTATAAAATTTAAGTTGAAGTGGTGCTACTTCAGTGCAGGTTTCTTTCTCAAACCAGCAAAATGAAATAATCTCAAACTGAAGCATTACAATTAAAATGACAAAGAATATGAGAGGTCATCAATTATTTCCTCAGTACTTGAGTTAAGTTGATAACCCCAATGATAATATAGTTGTTATTCTAAATCAATAATGAAACTTATTATAAATTTAAATGTTTCTTTAAATAAAAATTTTCTCTTTCTAAAGAAGCAAAAATTTCTTTTGTATTCCTACAGCAAAACTTTATGTCAGACAAGAAAAGAGAAAAAAATATAAAAATGATGATGATAATGAAGATGATGATGATGGTGATGATGACAACAACAATAATGATGATTAGGAGGATGTGAAGTGAGAATGATAATGAGAAAGCGGTGATGGCAGTGATGATGAGGTGATGTTATAACGCATCAAATAATCAGCTGTTACACAAGCCAATGAAGGAGCCTATATATATATATATATATATATATACAAATATATATATATATATATATATATATATATATATATATATATATATATATATATATATATATATATATACATATATGTATATATATATATACCTATATGTATATATATGTACATATATGTATATATATATACATATATGTATATATATATACATATATGTATATATATATATACATATATGTATATATATATATATATATATATATATATATATATATATATATATATATATATATATATATATATATAGATAGATATACATACATACATATATATATATATATAGATATATATTTATAAGTTTTTGTGGAAAGAGGTTATTCTTTCCTAGGGATATTTATCCAAGCGCACACCGGTTTAGCTCTATATTGATTAACGATACTAGAAATTTCACATGTACATATGTACTAGTATTTATCGTTGCTTCTTTCTCCATAGTAGTACCTTATACTTTTGAAATTCCAGTTGTCAGTATAGATGTTTCCATCTTTTCAATATAGGAGAAAAATTTTAACAACACAAAAAAAAAAAGGGAAAATGCATACACAGAATAATCAATATATTTATTATAATGGTCAATTCATGTTGCCTACACATATTACGGTCTATTATTTAAAGCCATATTTATGAAATTAATTTATATTATGAATCTCAAAATGCAAGAAGGCTTCATCAGGGCAAAAATTGACTGTTATCAACGTAAAATTGACTGTCATTTTTTCCCACATCCTAACAGTTGGAGAGTTCCTTCCAACTAAATTGTAGCATGTGCATCTTGGATTCTGTTCTGAAGTAGGGAGGGCTGATTTTGACCTCACTGGACAAAGGATAGGCATAGTTCAGAAGAACTAGGTCATGTTACTATTCACTCTTTTTGGTGGTGCAAACCAGCTTTTTACAGGTTAGCCATAATCTTCATCATTGCTCAGTATGTCTATAAACACATTCTTCTTTACCTATATAGCTTTATAAACCTGCTTTTACCATTTTTACTATACAACATGTTCACAATATATATTTATATGTTCTTAAGTCTAGTGCTTGCTTCTTTTCTCTTATCCCTGAAGGTATCCCTAGAGATAGATATTTAAATTATTTTAGTTACAAATAAACACTGTGTATATGATACATAAGAATTGTACTGCTACACTATTAATTAAATAGACAAGTATATGTAAGAACCCAAACTATCAACTAATATATCTAAATAAATAATGACATTAATAATAACTAATATAACTTCTTATAATAAGAATAAGCAAAAAATATATGAGTAAAAAGTAGCAAATAAGTACATGCCTAGATTTTGTTGTTTGCCAATAATAAGAACATATAAATATAAATATAAATATATATTGCGTACATGATGGATAGTGCAAATGGTAAAAGCAGGTATATAAACCTATGTAGTTTATGAAAAATGTGTTTATAGATATACTAAACAGAGATGAAGATAATGGCTAGCCTGTAAACGATGTTTATTTGTAACTAAAATAATTTAAATACCTAACTCTAGGGATACCTTCAGGGATAAGAGAAAAAAAAGCAAGCACTAGTCTTAAGAACATATAAATATATATTGTGAACATGATGCATAGTGAAAATGGTAAAAGCAGGTTTATAAACCTATATAGTTAAAGAAGAATATGTTTATAGACATATTGAGCAATGATAAAGATTATGGCTAACCTGTAAAATTCTGGTTTGTACCACCAAAAAGAGTGAATAGTAACATGACATAGTTCTTCTGAACTATGCCTATCCTTTGTCCAGTGAGGTCAAAATCAGCCTCTAGCTATTTTTAGAACAGAATCCAAGATACCTATGCTACAATTTAATTGGAATGAACTCTCCATCTGTTAGGATGTGGGAAAAAATAACAGTCAATTTTGCATTGAAGGCAGTCACTTTTTGCCCTGATGAAGGTCTTTTTTATTTTAAAATTTATAATACAAATTAATTGCATAAATATGGATTTAAGTAATAAACCAAAATGCGCATAAGCAACATGAACTGACTATTATAATAAATATATTGATTATTCTGTGTATTCATTTTCCATTTTCTTTGTATTATATATATATATATATATATACACATACACACATAGGTGTTAGAAAGAGCATCCATTCATAGAAACCATGCCAAATCAGATTGGAACTGGTGCAGCTCTCTAGCTTACCAGTTCCAGTCAAACTACCTAGCACATGTTAGCATGGAAAGTGGACTTTAAACAATGATGATGATGATGATAGTGGGGATGATGACATATATATATTTTTTTTTTTTTATTATTATTAATATTTAGCAGAGTTTCGTATGTTGGTACTTATGCCAATACACAAAACTCTCAGCTCTTGAGACACTTTGCTGCATATATGTATTTTATATATATATATATATATATATATATATATATATATATATATATATATATATATATATATATATATATATATATATATATATATATATGTATGTATGTATGTATGTATGTATGTATGTATGTATGTATGTATATATATATATATATACATATACATATATATATGTGTGTGTGTGTGTGTGTGGTCATTCAACTTGCATGAAACAGCAATCAAATTACGGTCTTTCATCTTATATAAGAGGAAGAATATAATAAATAATGAAGTTTTAGTTATCCAGTAAGATCGTACCTAGAGAGATTTTAATCATAGGCCCAATTGTCCTCGTGGGGTAGGGTTAAACAATAATACTAACTCAGATGCCAGGTACTATGGTGGGGGATGGTATTTAATAAATGGACCACTAACTCTAAAACAAACAAAAAAAGAGCGAAAAGCATTACAGTACTAAACCAAACTCCTCTTAAAAATCAGGAATGATGTAATGACCACTATTAATAGGAAATGTAGAGTAGTTATTTTATTGATTATCTCTATGTGTAGCTTTTCATATTTTGAAGCATGGTATTTGATATTTTCTATCACAATATTGGTGTCTGTGGTTTTGCTTTGAAATGGTTTCTCACATGTTTCTCAAAGGCCAATCACAGAGAATCATTATTTTGAGTTTATTATCTTTGATTATGTGTTTTGCCTCAAGCTTCAGAGGATATGTGTGAATGTGTGTGTGTATTCTGCTAGTATTATTTAATATTTACTGCTTTTAATATTTACTGATTAAATTGCTAGACAGTGAAAAATGTCTACTCTTAATTCTATACATTTTAAGGTTAAATTCTGCAGAACTGAACTTGGCACTTTAATCGTTTGAAGCCAATAAAAAACACTATTTTACCAGCTAAGAACCAATAAGTTCTGATATAATAACGTGCACTGACTATATTAACTACTGATACAATACCTCTAGGCCTATTCACTCTCATTCAACTACATCCCTACAACTTCATTGAAAAATGTTTTAAATTACTATTGTTGTGGCTGTGTGGTAAGAAGCTTGCTTCCCAGCCACATGGTTCCTGGTTCAGTCCCACTGCATGGTACCTTTAGCCTTAGGTCAACCACAGCCATGTAAGTGGATTTGATAGATGGAAACTGAAAGAAGCCCACCGTGTGTGTGTGTGTCTATGGTGAATGTGCATGGCTTAGTAGTATTTGGCTTATAATCATAAGGTTGTGAATTCAATTCCCAGTGATGCATTGTGACCTTGAGCAAGACACTTTATTTCATGTTGCTCCAGTCCACTCAACTGGCAAAAATGAGTAGTTCCTAAATTTCAAATGGCCAGCCTTGTTATATTCTATATGACATTCAATATCCCTGAAAATTATTTTGAGGGTACACATGTTTGTGGAGCACTCAGCCATTTGCTTGTTAATTTCATGAGCAGGCTTTTCTGTTGGTTGGATCAACTGGAACTCTTGTCATCATAACCAACAGAGTGCAGTGCTATATATTTGTGTGTTTGTGTGTGTGTATGTTTTTTGTCTGTGTTTGTCCCCCCACCCATCATGACTTAACAAATGGTGTTGGTGTGTTTATGACCTCATAACTTAACAGTTCAGCAAAAATGACTGATAGAATAAGTACTAGATTTAAAGATAAGTCCTGGGGTCAATTGTTCAACTAAAACCCTTCAAGGTGGTGCTCCAGCATGTCAGCAAGCAAATGGCTGAAACAAGTTAAAGACTAAAAGAATAGATGTAAATGTAGCTTGTAGGTGCAGCCATGGATGTGTAAGTAACAATCTTGTTCCCAACCGTATGGTCTTAGTTTGTCCTACTGCATGGCACCTTGGACAAGTGTCTTCTTCTATAGTCCTGGGCTGACCAAAGCCTTGAGTAAATTTGGTAGGCAGAAACTGAAAATACCCTTTTGTATAGAAAAAAACCAATTGTATAAAAAGAAGTCTGTTGTCTCCATCACAGCTTAATGGCCAGTGTTGGTTTGTTTACAACCCTGTAACTTAGTGATTCAGAAAAAGAGGCTGATAAAGTAAGCACCAAACTTTAAAATAGATGCTGGGCTAGAGTTGTTCAGCTAGACATTCTTGAAAGTGGTGCCCCGGCACAACCACAGACCAAAGACTAAATCAAGTGAAAGATAAAAAATAAAGATAATTTTTAAAATTTTAAAGTTAAAATTTAGATTAATTCAAAATTTTTAAAACTTGAAATTAAAAACATTTTAAACATTTGGTATTGTATGTAATCAAAAGAAATCCATTTTGTAAAACTGAAGTATGTTTTGTTTATTCCTTTATATATTTCAGCCCAATGGCTGTGGCCAACAATTTTTGCAAATCTCAGTTCTATAAATTGATAGGACAAATTCTGCATTGACTGACACCTCCCACTTTGGAAAACCAGATCAGATTCTCAAAGACAAGCTAACAATACTATAAGTATTCTAGCTAAACAGTTACTTGCATTAGGGTTCAGGTCTTTTTTTTTTTTCTTACAGTAGAATTTTTTCTCCCATTTTGTGCTGCTAGCTTATAAGCTTTGTTTTAAAATATTATTTCCCTTATGCTTTATGAATAATAAATGAAAAACAGATTATAATTTCATGCAGCCCACAGTACCATACTATCTATTTTTTTCAACTATCTAATACTTTCCTGATTATTCAGGCCATGCCAAGAAGGCAAACTTTTGTAATAGTTCTACTGGGCACCCTATTCTGATTGCCTTTATATTTCTCTTGATGCTTTCTAATACTGTCCCCAGAGAATTAAAAAATATTCAACATATTCTTCTTCCTCTTCTTCTTCTTCTTCTTCTTCTTATTATTATTATTATTATTATTATTAATATTATTATTATTATCATTATTGAATGAGAGAGTAGTGCATGCCCTCAAAATGACACTGGGGTAAAATATACGAAGCCCAATATACCCATCATGACTACCTGTCTGATAAGGATACACCAGGCACATGCATCACAACAATATGTGCGCGACATGATGATCTCATATCAAGATAAACAGTGTATGACCTTGCAGGTGGGGCCCAGTTAGAATTTTTGTCAGGTCAAGTAGCCCAACCCACTCTAAAAGTCCCTGAATAAGGTTTGTTTAAGGATGTTGAGCAAAACACCCATGTTTCCAAAGGTGAATTATTCAAACCCCAAAGAATTCTTCTCAACACATGGCTATGATGCCCCCCATTGCTCATGATCAGAGATGCACATATCGTCAGCCACTAAAGGACATGCTCAAATGGTTAAGGTCAAACAACTGACAAGCCAATCTGTGGTATTGAGCAGAATATTTGCTGTAGCCCATCTTTTATACCAAAACAAAACAATATACATGATAACACTTCCAATCAGTTAAGATCAGAAGCCACGAGAGCCAGTGCTTGGTACTGCATCAGGGCATTTATTGTTGTTGTTGTTGTTAAGGTGGTAAGCTGGCAGAATTATCAGCATGCTGGATGAAATGCATTGCGGTATTTTGCCTGTTACTACATTTTGAGTTCAAATTCCACCAAGGTCAACTTTGCCTTTCATCCTTTTGGGGTTGATAAATTAAGTACCAGTGAAACACTGGAATGGATGTAATCAACTAGCCCCCACCCACCAAATTTGAGACTTTGTGCCTCCAGTAGAAAGGATCATTATTATTATTATTATTATTATTATTATTATTATTATTATTATTATTGTTGTTGTTATTGTAGTTCATGGTTTCTACTGCTTTCTCACACCAATACTTTTCATAACAAAAATTCCACTGACCCTTCACATAATATCATTGTCCAAGAACATACACAATTGTGACAAATCTTTCTCTATCATTCTGTGAAACCGTCTAATTACATAAAAACAGACAGATCTTTGAATGAATTTCCAGTTGTTTCATTATTGTCCACTACAAACACTGTATGAAACACTTGTAACTCTGTAATGTTATTATCAGTCTGAATATGCTTGATGCACGTTCGAACTGGGGAGCAAGCTACTGACTGTGTTTTGTCCCAGAGAATATATCTCACTTGTTGACAAATAGTGTGTAGACACCAAGATCAATTTGCAGCACCATCTACCTAGACTAGGAAATGCTAGCAATTTGGAGTAGTTATCTCTTCATCAGTTACAGACACTAGGCAGGTGACTCTACGAGCTGAATTAAGAGATTACCTCTCTTATGCTTTTCCAGTTATTGTACAATGACTGGTAGCACTATATGGTGGCTCATCGTAAGTAAATTATGGAGATACTTTCATTGCTTTCTCCTACAAAAACACTGTATAAAATACTTATAACTCTCTACCTTCCATTTCTTGCTATTTAAAGTCAATCATAGTTTCCATTCTTTTTTTCAAGAAGAACAATGCTTTTCTTGTTTCTTTAAAACTACAATTCAATCGTTCTGCCTTTGAATTTAAGAACTTTGTGCTTTCCATATAAATAATGAATATAAATAAATAATATAATTTTTACTTTCTTTTTGTAATTCCTTCCTAATATCTAGCATATAGAATAAAGCAATTTATCAGCTAATAGACATAACATGTCATATTTTTCCCTGTAGATATGATATATTAAATACCTAGTTTAATCAAATACTCTGTATAAGTAAAGAATTTTCTCCAAAATGAAAAATAACTAAGTACCATATTACAGATCATAATAATTTGGCTTTAAAAAAATGTTTGTTAAAAACATGGTAGACACAAAAATATAAATTTGTTGCTCAGTGTTGTTTTGTTTAACTGCATGTGAGCTTGATTAAGCAGACTTAATACCAAAGTATTGCAGCCATGATCTACATTACTATATATATATATATATATATATATATATCTTTTGTTGTTTACACACCCATCTTCGTCTTTTGTTTTGTTTGTTTGTTTTGTAAATTCCAACTATATAACTTCTGTTCATCCTCTAATTCCTTATGTACTTTGTACTTCTATATGTAAACCATGTTGGCAAAATAACATAGTCTGCCATGGACACCTGTGCTTTGGTTCTTTCTTTCTTCTTCTTTTCTTCCTTTCTTTTGTCACTTTTGCTATGAATTAAATTAATGAATTCAACGGGATACACAGTCTGCAAGTAGTTGGGTTCAGCATATTATCCTCCATTTTCTAATTGTTACACAAATTTTGGGTAAAACCTCCACTTTTACCCGCTCCTATTGATTGCACCTAGTATAGCACTAGTGTAGCAATAATTGGGTACCCTCCCAGCAGTATACTGGATAGATACTATCCCTTAGTGGGTTGTACCCCCAACCCCTAACTCTCTCACGTTATATATATATATATATATATATATAGAGAGAGAGAGAGAGAGAGAGAGAGATAGTTACATATATATATATATATATATATATATATATATATATATTTCGTTTTTGTTTTTGGATTTGGTTTGCAAGATTTTTTTATGTGAATTCCTGTGTTGAAGCATATTTTATTGTGTCTGGGGAGACTCATTCTGTTTTAATGCCTTATTAATTAACACACTCACCGGTTCGATTTCCACTCATTTACTTACTTTTTCTAAAATTGTCATTGCTTCTTGCAACCTCTTCAATAATTGTTGACTCTATATCCATTATTGGAGTTGCATCCTATTTGTTTGTTTGTGCACATGTATGTGCATCAGTGTGAATGTGTATACACATATGTATGTATGGATGTGCATGTAGAAGGTAGAAACATGTAGACACAAGGAAACAGTGGTACACACACAAATACACACACACACACACACACACACACACACACACACACACACACACACACACACACAAATGCACAAACATAAACACACAAACAAGAAAATACATGAATATGCAGAATACATACATACAAACACACATACGCATACATATATATATGCATACACGCACACATGCCTATATACATACATACACACATACATACATACATACATACATACATACATACATATGTGTATACACATGCACACTGCTGCACACACATCTGCACAAACAAACAAACAAAAAGAATGCAGCTCCAATAATGGACAGAGTCAACAGCTACTGAAGAGGTTGCAAGAAGCAACGAAAATTTAGAAAAAATAAATAAGTAAATGAGTGGAAATCGAGTGTGTTAAGTAACAAGGCATTAAAACAGAATGACTCTCCTCAAACACTATATATATATATATATATATATATATATATATATATAAAGACAGTAGGGTGTGATTGATAAAAGATTTGGCTGCTATTTCCAACAGATCAGGCAATCACATAATAACTCTCACAATGGCAGCTGTGTTTTGTACCAAATAACAAAGTACTGCAGCAGATGTTGAAAATGCTGTGAGGCTTGTCCTATCCGCAGATGGAAGAACAGATATAAAATGATAATGATGATGATGATGATAGGGGAAGGTAATGATGACGAAGATGACAAGGGAAGTTAATAATGATGATGATGATGACAACGATTACAACGATGATAATGGTGAGGATTGAGAGGAGGGGGATGTTGATACTATATAAAATACTCAATTTAATAGATGCTAACTGTATGCAATAAACTGGTTGCTGCAAACGACATAAAATATCCAATTTATCAGATATTAGATATAGTTAATAAATTGGCCATTCAATAAACTGCTGCATGCATATCAAAATATTTGGGGAGTTTGTTGCTTTTCTCATATATTTTTATATAATATAACAATATTTTAAAGTTTATTAAAGAAATTATTTTCTTCATATTGATCATATTTTGTCAGGTCTAGAAATATGTTTACATTCAAAAAGTTATTTAACTGGAACTATGAACACAATTGGCAAACATGGATATAAATGGTGAAGATAGATAGATAGATAGAGAGAGAGAGAGAGAGAGAGAGAGAGAGAGAGAGAGAGAGAAAGAGAGAGAGAGAAAGAGAGAGACAGAAAGAGAATGAGTTACTGAGAGAAAAGTAGAAAATGTGGAAGAGGTAAATTGAAAGAGGTTCGCAAACAAGACATAAAAAATAAATGAATAAATAAATGAATAAAATACAAAAAAATGCAAATTTTCCTGAAGTGATGGGATATTCATAGATATTTGATTGATTTCAATGTGTTAGCAGGAAAAATCAAAGTATTTTTTTTCATTTGAGTATTTCAATGAATATGGGAATTTTCTGGAAATGATTTTTTAGTTATAAAATCGATTTTTTAAAAAGTTTATTGAAACTGGTGAGCTAAATTTCATAACAATAATGTTTATTTATTCAGTGTTAATAAAATATTTTAAACTCATTTTTTGGTGCAATCACTCATCCTTCTTTAGTGATATGATGTATAAAAGTATTATGAAGTTTGAGGTAAAATGAAGCATAAAATATGATGCAGTTAAACGTATCATGAAGTTTAAAACATCATGAAGCTTAAAATATCATGAAGCTTAAAATATCACAAAGCTTAAAATATCATGAAAACTTTTCTATTTAGAAGGAAGATGTTTAGTTAGAGACAGCCTAGCTACTAACCTGGTATTCTGAAAAACTGGCCAATGATGAGGTAAGTGATAGGAATTAAAAATATTTAATAATTCACATATGGTGAATAAAGACGAGACATGAAAAACACAAAAACACAGAACATTTTCCATTTCCATAGCACAAACTTGAACAAGTTATTAAAGAGATTCTTGGCTGCTTAAGCACTGAAATTGTAGTTTTAGACGTTTTTGGCATTTTCAAAATAAAAAGCACATCAATACAACTGACAATAGCTCGGCAGGTTAGCCAAATTATTGGGAAGATTTATGGCTGAATTTATGGTTTAAAAAAATCACAGATAAAAAGCACAATTTATAAACTTAATACAAAAAACATGTATAAAATATGTAATTGAATTAATTAAAGAATTGTAATATCATCTAGGGGTTCTTAACACCTTACTTTTGACTCCAGCTTTATATTATATTATGTCAGAGATGATCTTCTTTGGGATAGTCTAACGAAAATAACATTTCTAAATGCTTTGATAGATTCAATATGTAGCTTAGAGAATTAAGACATCTAGATGACCAAAGTTATAGAATTTCTTATATTTAGGTGATCAGGGTTATATAATATCCACTATCTGGGTGACAAGAGTTATAGAATTCTACCCTGAGCACACCATACCTGTTATTTGTCTGAACCCAGTATCTGAAATCGTACTCTAATACTATATCTGTTATTTCGTGCAGTATAGTATTAAATATTAAATAACAGCATATGGCATTAAATAGCATTTATGTATACCATTGAAGACTCCAATTTCAAGAAGCTACAGCTAATTAAACTAGAATCACAATCTCAAAGTCATCCTCTAAGAAAGTGTTAAGTGCAAGTTGATGAAACACTTGCCAATATCACTATGGTACCATTGTTCACGCTGACCTGTACTATGAAACACCATCCAATTATACTATGGCACTATTGTTTAGTGTGCAGTATTTGGTAAACTGGGCTGCTGGCAGCTAAATGTGTTAGCTAGAGATAGACTGCTATGAGTACAGCAGTTATACAGTATCCCGTAATCACTGACATTTCAACTGGTAACTCAGCAATTTTTTGACTCTTCCATTTATGCTCAAGCGCTCAAGTACCTTTATCAAATAGATCTAGAAACTAACATAACTGATAAAACAGTGTCCAAGTAGTAATGTTAAATATGAAATATCTTATTTGTTTTGTTTTTTTTTTTGTAATGAGTGAAAAGAATAGGTTAGCTGTAGCTTGCTAGTATTTGCTAGTATAACACTTATAGTAGGTCATTACAGTAAATAGCCATCCAAATAATGTCAACCGCATACATAAATAAATCATAAAAATATGAAGCAATTCTAAATCAACCTGTAAATGATGTTGATAATAATAATAATAATAATAATAATAATAATAATAATAATAATAATAATAATAATAATAATAATAATAATAAAAGTAATAATAAGAAGAAGAATAAACCATTGCGTGAAGTAAACAATAGTAGGGTAGGGTTAAATATAACTGAACACTAAAAACTGGGTTAACATTTGACAGTGAAATATTTGGTGAATCATAGAACAACAGTAAAAAAAAAGAATGGTAGGATAATATTAGGGTAACATCAAAAAAAGATAAGATAGCATTTCCCTCCCCTGCTGCCATATTTCTTGGTCCTGTTCATTGTTAATGAGATTTTCCAAAATATATTTTTTAAACTTTCTTTTTTCTAGTTAGAAATCCCATCAGAACACAACTTGCTATGACCACAGTTTAAAGAATATGCTATAGTAAAGCAAGGGAAACAATTTGAAAATTTATGTTTATTAGTACATGTTAGTTTTTTTGTCTTTTTTTTTTTGTTAAAAGCAAAGATTTGTTTGCCATGCTTGGTAACAGTATCTCTCAAAAGACACAAGACACAAGCATTTGTGCTGAATCAATTGACTTCAAGAAGACCTACCTGGAACTGGAACGCCTGAAATATCAAAAAGGAGTAACATCAAAATACATATGGTAACAGGCTTGTAATTACACTGAGTTGATTGAGTAGAAAGGTGTTTGGTTCTTTGTCAAAGGTTCAATATGAAAGAGAAAGTCTAAATACAAATGATATTAATTTTAAACCAGAGAAATTGGTTCTAGTTTAAATTATTTCCATACTGTACCAGTGTTTTTGAAACTGTTCCATAGGTATGATTCTAATGTAGAAACAATATTGTAGCAGAAAAAAAAATGACTATATTTTCATTTGTCTTTTGTTCGTTTGTTTGGTGTTTTTTTTTTAACTCATATCTGATATGTTTAGTTATTGTCAGAACCAAGCTAAATTAATAATAATCTGTGCATCAAAACACTGAAACTCTTTTAAATATTTAAATCAAAGTATTTGACTAATAATTCTGATACCTCCATCAAGGTCAAATATTCATTAGAATTGGTATTATCTGAAGTCAAACTAAATAAAATATTCATGAACTATGGAATTATCTAACTTTATTCAAAGAACCTATAATTAGCCTCAGAAATTTTGGATATTATTATCATTATTATTATTATTATTATTATTATTATTATTATTATTATTATCATCATCATCACCATCATTATTATTATTATTGTTATTGTTGTTGTTGTTGTTGTGGTTAGCTGACAGAAACATTAGCATGCTGGGCAAAATAATGCTTAGCAGCATTTCGTCCATTTTTACATTATGAGTTCAAATTCTGTCAAGGTGGACTTTACCTTTCAACATTTCAAGGTTGATAAAATAAGTACCAGCTGAGTACCGAGGTCAACGTAATCGACTTACCCCTTCCCCTGGACTTAATGGCCTTGTGCTAAAATTTGAAATCATCATCATCATCATCATCATTATTATTATTATCATTATTAGCTTCATTATCTTTATTAGGACTGGCAGAATTGTTAACATGCTAGACAAAATGCTTAGTGACATTTCTTCTGGTTTTACAATGTGAGTTCAAATTCTACTGAGGTTGACTTTACTTTTTCATCTTTTTGGAGTCAATAAAGTATGTACAAATCAAGTATTGGGGTTGATGACGTTGACTAGCCCTCTTCCACAAAATTTCAGACCTTTTGCCTATAGCAGATAGAAGAAAGGATTTTTATTGTTATCATTATTATCATTATTATTAAGGCAGTGAGCTGGCAGAATCATTAGCACACCAGGCAAAATGCTTAGCAGCATTTTATCCATCTCTATGTTCTGAATTCAAATTCTGCCAAGGTTGATTTTGCTTTTCATCTTTTTGAGGTTGATAAAATACATACCAGCTAAACACTGGGGATGAGGCAATCAATTTAACCCCTCCCCAAAAGTACTGGCCTCATGCCAAAACTTGAAATCTTCATCATCATCATCATCATTATTATTATTGTTGTTGTTCTTGTTGTTGTTGTTGTTATTATTGTTATTATTATTATGCCATCAAGCTGGCAGAATCATTAGTACACTGGACAAAATGCTTAGTGGTATTTCATTTTTTTTGGGGTCTATAAATTAAGTACCAGTCACACACTGTGGTTGATGTAATTGACTTATCCCTCCCCCAAAATTGCTGGCCATGTGCCATAATTTGAAATCATTATTATTATTGCTGTGGTACTTTTTCTTTTATCTCTGCAGAAGGCCAATGAAATAAATACCAGTTATGAACTGAGGGCTGTTCAGTCACCCGCATTTGTTACTTGAAATTTGTTGGTATAACTATGTTCATTATATGAAATACTCATCCACCAGCATCATTTCCATTATTACTATTATACTTTGCTATTGTTATTGTTATTGTTATTTATCACCCTTCTTCTTTTCTTAGGTTGTCTACATCATGTCTTAGACCCCTCCTGCAGCTTAAAGATACAACACTATTTAGAGTATTGCTGCCAACTGTATACTTCCTATGAAGTTTGGTATTTTCAGCTTTTCATGCCAAAACACTGCTTCATGCCAAAACACTGCTAATCCCAAGTTCACAATGGGCATCACATTCCCTTTTGTGGCTCTATGAATGTGTTTCACTTCCAATGCTAGGTTTTGATACTTTTCAACTTCCATGTTCTCTGCCTTCACCCATTCTCTGGTTATTGCTACTTTGATGAAGTTTCATTCTTTTAATGCCTTCTGTAGGAGAATGATCTTTGATTGTTTATGTCGCAGCTTTTTATCAGTGTAGATTGACATATTCCACATGAGTTTTACCTGATTGTTCTCTGCTACTGGCAAAGGTTAGTGCTCATATGTCTTATTTATTATTTACATTTGATGGATATTTGTCCTCATCTTGTTTGTTGTTAACACAACATTTTGGCTGATCTATCCTCCAGCCTTCATCAGGTGTCTTGGGGAAATTTTGAACCTGGGTTCTCATTCCGAAGGTATTTTCGATGGTGTTATTATTATTATTATTATTATTATTATTATTATTAGGTTGTTTTTTTCTTCTTTCTTCAAATTTTTTTCGATTTCTCACCGAGTGTTTTCCGTACACCTAGGGCAGAGAAGCTCATTGTATGCATTCCCAGTTTATACATGCAAATTCACAGGTAATTGTTATTATTATTATTATTGTTATTATTATTATTATTATTATTATTATTATTCAGGTCACTGTCCATGCTCTTAACCACTATGCAATAATAATAATAATAATAATAATAATAATAATAACATAAAAAAGTACCTTAGGAATGAGAACCCAGGTTCGAAATTTCCCCAAGATACCTAATGAAGGCTGGAGGGTATATGAGCTGAAACGTGTTAACAAACAAGATGAGGACAAATATCTATCAAATGTAAATAATGTAAATAGTGTACATAATTTCTCATCTCTTTAATGTAGAACCTCATATATCTTGTTAGGAATTCTAGCCCATACTTCCTGCACAACTCTCAGTGTATTCACAATGCACTTTATCATGACATTTTCTTTACTCCATTGGGGCCAGTTTGAGCATCGGCTAATTATGTCTGTCTCAGATGATTTTTCACATAATCTACACAAAGGTAGATTATTATTATTATTATTATTATTATTATTATTATTATTATTATTATTATTATTATCATTGTTGGGTGAGAGAGCAGTGCATGCTATCAAAATGACATGGGAGTAAAATATACAAAACCCAGTATACCCATCATGACTACCCACCTGATAAGGGTACACCAAGCACATGCATCACAACCATATGTGCGTGACATAATGAACTCTTATCAATATAAACAGTGCAAGACCTTGTAAGTGGGTTCCAGTTAGAATTTGTTTTCAGTCGAGTAGCCCATCCCACTCAAAAATTCCATGAATAAGGGTTGTTTGTTTCCAGGGGTGAATTATTCAAATTCTAAAAAATTCCTCTCAACACATGGCTGTGATGCTCCCCAACTACTTTTGCTCATGATCAGAGATGTACATATTGTCAGCCACCCAGGGACATGTTCAACTGGTTATGGTCAAACAACTGACAAGCAAATCTGTGGTATTGAGCAGAATATTTGTTGCAGTCAATCTTTTATACCAAGACAAAACATGTATGTAACACTTCCAATCCATTAAGATCAGAAGCCATGAGAGCCAGTGCTTGGTAGATTATCATCATTATTATTATTTTTTTTTTACTTTTAATCTACATGTTTGTTACAATCACTTGCTGGAACACATTCAGCATCCTAGTGCAAGTGAAGGATAAGAGATGTTACAGTGTGACTGAAATCTTGGGGAGGGGAAGTGGCAGGGGCAGTAGCAAAATATCTTCATGTAATGCAACAGACATTTAAACTGATAAGGATTTTCTATGGATATGGGCAGTACTTGCTAGCACAATCTTTTGGATTTCTCTGAGACATGGTTCTCCTGGGATCTTATCTAGATGTTTCTGACATCCCTTTTTTATCATACCAGGGCAGC
This sequence comes from Octopus bimaculoides, assembly GCF_046866305.1. Classification (NCBI taxonomy): domain Eukaryota; kingdom Metazoa; phylum Mollusca; class Cephalopoda; order Octopoda; family Octopodidae; genus Octopus; species Octopus bimaculoides. The sequence continues at coordinate 35,446,391 of NC_142940.1, forward strand.
TGGTATAATAATTTTAGGGCAGCTACAATAACATGAACAGTTCTCGCTTTAAGATGCCACATCTTTTGTATTTCAATTTCCAATCCTTATATTTACTTACTTTGCCAAATTCCTTTACAGGTATATTTTTATCAGTGGAAACACTTACATCTATTAGTCTACAAGTATTAGCTCCTCTCTCCTTAATGACTATGTCTGGCCGATTATCCTGGATCATTTATTATTATTATTATTATTATTATTATTATTATTATTATTATTATTATTATTATTATTATTATTATTAAGGTAGAGGATTAGCAGAATTCTTAGAGCATTGAATTGTTTTTTTTTAACATTTTACTTCAAATCCTACTGATTTCAAGTAACTCAACCTAAAAGTTGCTTGCTTTGTGACTTACTTAGAAACATCATCATCATAATTATCACCATAACTATTTACTGTCTGCTTTCCCTGTTTGCATGGATTGGACAATTTGACAATAACCAACAGGTCAGAGGACGTAATTATTTTCCAGTATCACTTCTGGCATGGTTTCTATTGTTAGATGCCCTTCTTAATACCAAATTACATTACAGCATATACTAGGTTCTGTTTTTTTTTTTTGTTTTTTTTTGTGGCACTAGCCTTGGTGAGATAGCCTTAAAAGCTAAGGAGCTTAAAGGATAGAAGACAGAGCAGCAAGGTGATAGGGGAGAGTGAAGTATAAGAGGGACAGATTTATAGCTGGGACAGGTAAATGGGAATTATGCTGGGGAGAGAAAAATGTGTACAGTTAGAATGCTAGCTGGATGTTGAGTATTTCTCATACATAAGTCTGGTTAGGGAAGGGGAGAGTAGACTGATGAATGTGGTAGTATTATTATCATTACTATTTCAGCTGCAAGATGGCAGAACTTTTAAAGTGTCAGAAAAAGTGTTTCACAGTAGTTTTTAAGACTCATTACATTCTGAGTTCAAATTTTTCTGCTGAGGTTTGACTTTGCCCTTAATCATTTCAGGATCAGTAAAATAAATATCATTCAAATACGGGAGTTGATGTAATCAACTTGCTCCTTTCCCTTAAAATTGGTGGACTTGTACCAAAATTCAGAACATTATTATTACTATCATAATCATCATTATCATCATTACTACTACTACTACTACTACTACTACTACTACTACTACTACTACTACTACTAGTGAGCCCACTTCCAGTGCTTTCTTTCCATTTTGTTGTTTGCATTTATCAGCTAAAACCTAACATTTCACATTTTGAGTAAAATAACATACTAAAGGGATACTTAAACATATATATATATATATATGGTGGGGTAGGTGTGTGTGTGTCTGTGTGAGTATAGACACATATATACATACATATACACACACACATATACATACACATATGCATATATTGCATGTGTAGAAAGACAGACATACATACATAGTGAGATGTAGATAAATAGATAATTTGTTTCTAATAGAAGGCGGGTGTGATTGAATTATGTGATGTGATTTACAATTGCTTTGGTTGATGGCAGAGCAATGATAATGTCCAAAATTTGAAAATAATATTTTCGAAAGAAAAATAATTTTCAACTTCTACCCTGACTGCCAAACAAAAGATGCTACTTATAATTCCTAAGGAATTTACTACTGAGAAACTATTTCCTAAAACACATTTCTTAAAGGGGTGGCGCATTACACAGTCATATATATATATATATATATATATATATATATATGCCTTATCATTATTATTAGACTGATTAATTTGGTGGATGAGCAAAATCATTAGAGCATTGCACAAAATGCTTTTCAGTATTTGAACCAGATTTTTATGTTCTAGGTTTGACTCTACCAACAGGGCTAATGAAATTAATTGACACTCTAGTGCCACTCAACTAAACCCTCTGTTCAAACTGCTGACATTTTTCTTAAATCAGAAACACTCATTATTATTATTATTATTATTATTATTATTAGTCAGTAGTCTTATTTTCATCATGTGCTTTCACTGCACTACCAAGCGCAGCTCTCTGTACCTTGGGTATGTGCTGTGGTTTGTTGTGATGCTCTTATTTTTACTGTATTTTTACTGCCTATTAGTGCTATTTTCTGTATGTTATATATACTTGTTAGTCCTCGTGTTTTTATTATGTATTTGTCTGAATATTTTTGTATCATACCTAATGTGCCTACTATGATAGGAATTGTTTCTGTTTTTAGACTCCACATTGGAGTTACCTCTATTTCCAGATCTTTGTATTTTGAAAGTTTATGTTTCTTTCAGAGAAACATTGTCATCTGTTGGTATTGATACATCAATTAGAAAGCACTTTTTTTTTCTTGGTAATCTCTGACAACTGTATATGGCCTATTGGCCTTAATTTCTCTATCTGTGTCTATTAGTGTATCCCAGAGTATGGTTGCTTTCTCATTTTCTGTGACCATTTCTGACATGTGCTTGTACCATTTTTTTCTGTTGTTATTCTATAGTGTTGGCATAGCTTCCAGTGTATATAGGCCCCAACTCTGTCGTGTCTGTGAATATATTCCTTCTTAGCCAGGACTGGGCAGCCAGAAACAATATGATTTATTGTTTCTTCTCCATCTCCACATATTCTGCTGTTACTTGTATTTCTTTTTTCTTTTTTCATTACATATTTTTGGTAATTTCTGGTGGGAAGGCTGCAATTAAAAATCCTTCAATCTCTGCTTTGAGTCCAGAACTTCTCAGCCATTGTTGGGATTTTGCTTTGTCTATTTCTTTTCTGTATTTGTCATGAAAGGGCTTTTCTTGCCAATGTTTTGTCATGATACTTTGCTGTTCCAGTTTTAGTTTGGATTACAGTTGTTTTACAGCTTTCATTGTTTCTTCTTTTTCTTCATAGTTGTTGGATACTGTGACTTCTCTTTTTTGTATTTGTCAGCTTCCTTAAAGACTAAAAACAGTGTTTTGTTTTGTTTATGGTTTGTGGCTATTTGTATTAGTTTTCTTTGCTTCTGAAGTGGGTATTTCTGTAGTTCTATGGTGCTTATTTTGTAATAGTTTTCTAGCTGTATAAGGCCACTATCACCTTTGAAACATTGTATATATAACCTTTCTATGTCAGATTTTGGGTGGTGCATACTTTTCTTGTTTTCGTGTCTATTTTGATTAGTTCATTTAGAGTCCAGTTAAGAATATTGTAGCTGTAACTTATAACTGGTTAGAGTGTTGATACCTATTCTTTTTTTTTTTTGTTACCTTGTTTTTCGCATTGAGCACTTTTTTCAGTATTAACCTAACTCATCTATAGTATTCCTTTGTTATCTTCTCTTTCATTTGTGTGTATTGTATCATATCTAGTGCATTGATTCCTAAGTATTTGTATGTCTGGTTTTTGTCTAATTCTTTTATTTCATTTGCTTTATCTAGTGTGCTGTTATTACTCTTAACTAGTATTCCTCTTCTCAAGGTTGCTTTGGCTCATTTTTCTAAGTAAATTTCATGTTCCTTTTTTGGTAAATCCATGTACTGTCTGTAGTAGTGTTTTCAGCTGTTTATCATTTGTAGCATACAGTTTTAGATCATCCATATATAAGAGGCGGTTGATTGTTTTGCTGTAACAGTTGTATCCACTTCCAGTTCTGTTTAGCATGTCAGATAAAGGTGTCAGTGCCAAGCAGAAAAGGAATGCAGAGAATGTGCTTTCCTGAAATATTCCTCTTCTAATGGGGATGGCTTTGGTTTTTATGTGTCCCTCTTTTGTCTGGAGCTGTAGCACTGTCTGCCATTTATTCATGGAATGATTGATACATTTTATGATTATTGGTGCTACCTTGTTCATGACTAGTGTTTCTAGGATCCATGTGTGGGAAATACTATCAAAAGCATTTGGTAACCGATCCAGGCCATACTTAGACCTTTCTTCTTTCTGCAGGTGTCTTAAGTTATGGCTTTATTGATCAGCAGCTGATCTTTACAGCCATATGAGCCCTCGCAGCATCCCTTATTACCTCCACCCTAGCGAAGGTAGAGTGAAGGTAGCAAAGTCATATTTGTTTGTTTGTTTGATTGTGGATAAGATATCTCAAGAACCACTGGATGGGTTCGGATGAAACTGTCAGGGATGTTTGGCCTCTTAACTGCCATGAACTGATTTGGGGATTGATCCGACACCAGACAAGGATTCTGGATTATTTGTCATATTTACTTTATTTGTTATATTTACTTTACTTTACATGATTAGGATCTTACATTGACTTCCAAGTCTTTCACAATTATCTCCCTTTAGCTGTTTCCAAAGCTTTATTTTCGTTTCTTTATTATTAATTTTACTCACGTCTCTATCTTAGTAAAAACTGATGGATAAAGAAATCAAACTAAATGAACAAACAGCAGCAAAACCAATCAGAAATTAAATAATACTAACATATTTTTATAATATATTATAATATATTATATATTATACATACATACTAACACTTTACAGTATACTTACATATATACATATATCTATACATTGATCTAAAATAACAGGAATACTAAAGGAAGGCTGGAATTTAAGAGAAAAGAAAACCAAAAGGTCTCATGTTATTCATTTAAAAATTCCTGAGAAGAATTTATTATTATTACTACCTCCGCCTTTGAAACTATTTTGAATGGTGAATTTGTTAACTTTGGCTTGTATTAGATAAAGATAAACAACTACTTATTACTGTTACTAAATTTTCTACAGCCACCTTCACATTCCATGACTACCACTGGGATCCATGATGTACCGGACGAGGATTCTGGATTATTTTTCCTTTTTTTTACTTCATTTTTGAAAGCAGTCAGGTTACTTTTTAGTATTCATGTTTATGAGAGAATTCAAATTTATTTCAGATATTTCTATTCTAAAAATCATCTCTGGCTAACCATTGAGAGGACATTGGTGTTGCCTTGGCAGAGGTTTGTGTACTCTGAGTGTTCTTATTATTGTTGTTGCTATTATTATTATTATTATTATTATTATTCATACCCAATGACTAAGAGTCATACCCAATGACTGGTGTAGCAGCATCATAGTCAACTGCTACAAAGGTAAAGGGGACGCTTTAGATACAAATAATTACAGAGGCATCAAGCTGTTAGATCAGGTTATGAAAGTTACAGAGAGGGTCATAGCCCAACTAATTAGGGAGCGAATCAATTTAGATGAGATGCAGTTTGGGTTCGTGCCAGGTAAAAGCACTACTGATGCCTTATTTCTAGTGAGACAGTTGCAGGAGAAATACCTAGCTAAGGATAAACCTCTGTACCTGGCTTTCGTTGACATGGAGAAAGCCTTTGACAGGGTCCCCCGATCCCTTATCTGGTGGTCAATGAGGAAACTTGGGATAGAAGAATGGTTAGTGAGAGCTGTGCGAGCCATGTACAGAGATGCTGCCAGTAAGGTGAGGGTTGGAAATGAGTACAGCAATGAATTCCGGGTAGAGGTAGGGGTCCACCAAGGTTCCGTCCTCAGCCCCCTCTTATTTACCATAGTCCTCCAGGCAATCACAGAGGAGTTCAAGACAGGTTGCCGCTGGGAGCTCCTCTATGCTGATGACCTTGCCCTAATTGCGGAGTCACTATCAGAACTAGAGGAGAAGTTTCAGGTGTGGAAGCAAGGTCTAGAATTGAAGGGCCTTAGAGTCAACCTAGCTAAAACCAAAATCCTAATAAGTAGGAAGGTAGATAAAACACAAACCCCTTCAGGTAGATGGCCCTGCTCAGTATGTAGAAAAGGAGTAGGTAGTAACTCTATAAGATGTACCCGGTGCAAGCTATGGACACATAAGAGGTGCAGCAACATCAAAGGCAGGTTAACTAGCAAGTTAGTTTTTGTTTGTGGCAGATGTTCAGGTGCAATAAAGACTGCAAACAAACAGGAAACAACTTCTATCTCATTCCAGGGTGAAAAACTAGAGGTAGTCGATAGCTTCCGCTATCTGGGCGACCAAGTTAGTAGTGGGGGTGGGTGCGCTGAAAGTGTAGCTGCTAGAATAAGAATAGCCTGGGCAAAGTTTAGAGAGCTCTTACCCCTGCTGGCGACAAAGGGACTCTCACTCAGAGTAAAAGGCAGACTGTATGACGCATGCGTACGAACAACCATGCTACATGGCAGTGAAACATGGGCTGTAACTGCTGAGGACATACGTAAGCTCGCAAGGAATGAAGCCAGTATGCTCCGTTGGATGTGTAATGTCAATGTGAATACCCGTCAGAGTGTAAGTATCTTGAGAGAAAAGCTGAACATTAGAAGCATCAGTTGTGGCGTGCAAGAGAGACGATTGCGCTGGTATGGACATGTGGTGAGAATGGAGGAGGATAACTGCGTGAAAAAGTGCCACACCCTAACAGTTGAGGGGACCCGTGGAAGAGGTAGGCCCAGGAAGACCTTCGTACATTGGGCCTCACCGAGGCGATGACTACGGACCGAGACTTTTGGAAATGTGCTGTGCATGAGAAGACCCGGCAAGCCAAGTAAGATCGTTGCCAGTGCCCCTGGACTGGTTCTTGTGCGGGTGGCACATGAGATGCACCATTTTGAGCGTGGCCGTTGCCAGTACCGCCTGACTGGCTCCTGTAGGATTTTCGAGCGAGATCGTTGCCAGTGCCCCTGGACTGGCTTGTGCGGGTGGCACATAAAAGACATCATTTCGAGCGTGGCCGTTTTCGTGCGGGTGACACGTAAAAGCACCCACTACACTCTCTGAGTGGTTGGCGTTAGGAAGGGCATCCAGCTGTAGAAACTCTGCCAAATCAGACTGGAGCCTGGTGTTGCCATCCGGTTTCACCAGTCCTCAGTCAAATCGTCCAACCCATGCTAGCATGGAAAGCGGACGTTAAACAATGATGATGATGATTATTATTATTATTATTATTATTATTATTATTATTATTATAACCATCATCATCATCATCATCATCATCATCATCATTATTATCATTATTATTAAGGTGGTGAGCTGACAGAATCGTTAGTATGCTGGGCAAAATGCTTAGTGGTATTTTGTCTGCCACTATGTTCTTAGTTCAAATTTCGCTGAGGTTGACTTTGCCTTTCATCCTTTCGAGGTCAATAAATTAGTTACCAGTGAAACACTAAGGTCGATGTAATCGAATCATCCCCTCCCCACAAAAATGGCTGCCCTTTTATTCTTTTATTCTTTTACTTGTTTCAGTCATTTGACTGTGGCCATGCTAGAGCACCACCTTTAGTCAAGCAACTCAACCCCAGGATTTATTCTTTGTAAGCCTAGTACTTATTCTATCGGTCTCTTTTACTGAACTGCTAATTTATGGGAATGTAAGCACACTAACATCAGTTGTCAAATGATGGTGGGGTCACAAACACAGACACACAAATACACACACACATATATATATATATATATATATATATATATATGACAGGTTTCTTTCAGTTTCCATCCGCCAAATCCACTCACAAGGCTTTGGTCAGCTCAAGGCAATAGTAGAAGACACTTGCCCAAGTTGCCTCATAGTGGGACAGAACCCAGAACCATGTGGTTGGGAAGCAAGCTTCTTACCACACAGACACTCCTGCACCTCTGGCAAAATTTGAAACCATTATTATAGTTATTATTATAATAAAAGCAGTAAGCTTGCAGAATCATTAGCACTCTCTGGACAAAATGCTTAGTGGCATTTCATCCGTCTTTATATTCGAAGTTCAAATTCAGTGCTTAAAAAGCATATTTCCTTGTTGTATCTGGATGTTATTATTGTAGTTAATGCTCAATCTAAATTTTTATAGTCCGTAGTTGATGGGAAAATCTGAGAACATATCTGCAGTTCCAAAGGAGGCTTGAATTTAGTTTTAAACATACAGGCCAAATGTGAAATATAGTAAGAACAATTAGTGTGGATAAATGAAGAGGTGGAATAGACACAGAATATTCAAGAATTGTAGGAAAAGCAGAATATGGAAAAGAAGAACATTGTTTGATCAATAAGTCCTTGTTAGTGAGACACTTGTTATGAGCTGGTGTTTCTCTGATGTGAGCAAGTAGCATGAATATATTCTATGTTATTATTTAAAGACTATGCATTTCTACTTTGAAATATACAAGGAAAATTTTTTCAGGCTTAGAAAGGAAAACCCAATCATTTTTATAGTCTTAGCTGTGTGTACTTAGCTGTATTTTTATACAGTCTTAGCTGTATGTGAAGAATGTAGCTATCTCAATTGAGGGTATTATTATTATATATTGTATTGTCTAAAACTAAATATATTCATGCAAATATTTTTTAATTTTCATCACTTCTAATTGTGCAGGTTTTTTTGCATATCATTGAAATAGAAAAAGCATGTTCAATTTGAGTTTTTGCTGCAATTTTCTCCAATAAGTTTTAAATTACCACAATGGCTTACATCTCTTAGACAATATGTAGTTATAAAACTGCATTACAAAAAACAAGTTTACCTAATTTTCTTTTTCATTTCTGTTCACAAGTCTATGCATGACTGCTAAATATATTTCTCTCATTGATTTTGTTTTTCTTCAATATCATCTATAAGGTAAATTAGGCTATTATAGTTCATAAAAACTATAGATTATTTTCTTGCTTCCAAGATATTCTTGTGGCTTCACAGAGTTTTTCACTTTCAATATCCTGAAATTTTTTCAGACTCCAATAAAATAATTTAGTATTTTCAGAACTTTCTGATAGTTTTAAAGTATTTTCTTTTCGAAGATTGGTTTCTTGCATTGAGATAAAGTCAGAGTTTTGCTGGAGAGTAGAATAGCAAAATCTGATGTTCTTTAAAATTTACAATATGTACTGTTACTATATAGAAAATAAAAATTTAAACTGAGATGTTTAAAAATTCTAGGCATTTTCACATTTTCTACTCTATTAAACAATGGTTAATAATGTCTATAAAATATCAGCCCATTATTTTATAAAGCAAACTTTTAAAATACCTTGTTATAATGTTACACCTCTTTGATTGTTTGGATAGTCACAGTAAGTTAATAAGCTAAATTTGTTTATTTAATGTACATTTTTCCATAGAAGTATGGCTTTGTTGGGTAATAATATGAAATAGATTTTATGATTAGATGCTCTTTGTATCACCAATCTAACCTGTTTTCTGAGGAAGGGGTTTCTACTCCATCGATCTTTAAAAGAGCAGAGCAACCAGTGATAATGTCACAAAGAATAAAAACATCACATCACTGTTTCACTCAGGTGGCAATGGCAATGAGCAAAGTTATAGAATGCCAATACACATATATACACATGCACACAGACACACACACACACTCTCTCTCTCTTTCTTACACACACACACACATACACATACACACACACATATACACATGAATATGAGAGCATTCTGCACAGTTTCTAGTCAGAAAATACACTCACAAACATAGGTTGACCAAGGTCTATGGCTGAAGACTCACTGAAATTTCTTAACCACACAACTACACTGGCACTTACGCACATTTAAAATGCTTAATAATTTCTGATTTTAAATTTCATGTCAGGTTTGTTTGATTCTTCTCCAAAAACCAACCATTTTTGAAAAAAAGATCTAAACCCAGTTCAACTTGTACCTACATATTCTTGGTATGTAATGCACTTTTCCTCTTATTATACAAACTTAATGAAATATAGTATGATAATTTATTTAGTAACCTGATACAATGCCTGAGGAAGGACTTGGAATTCAAGTTGCCAACTTACAGTCAACCATTGAATTTTCCTTCAGCTACCAGACATTAAGTCTCACGAAGAAAATCAAACAATAAAAAAAGAAATCAGTGTTTTTATTGAGGAAAAATATAAAAATGTACACATGTCTTTTCTCTATTAGTAATCAATATGTAAAAATTATCAATGACCTATACAATATTGGTATTACTCCTTTGGGTTTTTTTTTTTATTTACATAATACTGTTTCACTTTAATTTTATTTCTGTTCTGCTATAGATCGGAGGCTGTTTGGAAATTTCTAGCTAGGCACAGGCATGGCTGTGTGGTAAGAAGCTTGCTTCCCAGCCACATTATTCCAGGTCCAGTCCCACTGTGTGGCACCTTGGGAAAGTGTCTTCTACTTCAACCTCAGGCCAATCAATGTCTTGCAAGTAGATTTGGGAGATGGAAAGTGAAAGAAGCCCAACATGTATGTGTGTGTGTGTTATCTTTGTTTCTTTGTTTGTCTCCCACCACTGCTTCTTAAATGGTGCTGGTGTATTTATGTACCTGTAATTTAGTGGTTCAGCACAAGAGGCCAATAATAGAATAAGTACCAGGCTTTAAAAAAATAAGTATTGGGGTCGATTCATTCGACTAAAAAATTCTCCAAGGTGGTGCCCCAGCATGGCTGCAGTCTAATGACAGAAACAAGTAAAAAGATGAAAACATAAGAAAGATATGCATAGGTGCAGGTATGACTGTGTGGCCAAGAACTTTGCTTCCCAACCATGTGGTTTTGAATTCCATCCCACTGCACAGCATGTTCAGTAAGTGACTTCCATTATCACTATAGACTGGCCAAAGCCTTGTGAGTGGATTCAGCAGAGACAAACTGAAAGCAATCCTCTCACATAAATATGTATATATTTATGTGGCTGCGTGGTAAGTAGCTTGCTTACCAACCACATGGTTCTGGGTTCAGTCCCACTACGTGGCACCTTGGGCAAGTGTCTTCTACTATAGCCTTGGGCCAACCAAAGTCTTGTGAGTGGATTTGGTAGACGGAAACTGAATGAAGCCTGTCGTATATGTATATGTATATATATATGTGTGTGTGTGTGTGTGTGTGTGTGTGTGTGTGTGTGTGTGTGTGTGTGTGTGTGTCTGTGTTTGTCCTCCCAACATCGCTTGACAACCAATGCTGGTGTGTTTACATCCTCGTAACTTAGCAGTTCGGCAGAAGAGTCCAATAGAATAAGTACTAGGCTTACAAAGAATAAGTCCTCGGGTCGATTTGCTCGACTAAAGGCGGTGCTCCAGCATGGCCGCAGTCAAATGACTGAAACAAGTAAAAGAGTAAAGAGTATGTGTGTATGTGTGTGTTTACATTTGTGCTTCTTCAAAAATCACTGTTACAAAAGATGTTGTTGTCATTTCTTCTCTCATCAAACCCTCCAATGGCTTTTGTGCTTTCAAGGATGTGTGGAATAAAACGTCCCTTACTTGAAAGACTAGAACAGGTTAATGACAGGACATTCAGCTGTAAAGCAATGCCTCAGTAATATATTTGTATAACCCTGCTAGCATCAAATAATGTATATAAAAGTAAATAAAATGAGCAAAGCATATGACTGTAATATTTGTATATTTGAAATACTCCTGACCTCTCAGCAATATAGTAAGACTAATGAATATATTCATTTCACTAATGCATTTATTAAGTTGTTACTTTTTGCCTTTATAAAGAATGCAACAACTGAATCCAGTCAAAGCTTGTGACATTTCAGTAATCAGCATACAAATCTTATTGTAATCTATGTTATATAGAAACTAAATATGCAACCCACCCTCCTCTAAGGATCATAGATAGTGTGGAAATTGATAATAAATAAGATGTCTTAGATTATTTAAACAAATTATATCTTTTTCTTGACATCTTTGTAACAAGATTAGACTTTATCTAATTTTCTTCTTCATCATCATCATCATCATCATCATCATCATCATCATCATCATCATAATCATCATCATCATCAACAACACCACTACCACTACCACCATAATCATCATCATCATTTTATGCCCATGTTCTATACTAGCAAGAATTGAATAGTTTGATAGAAACTGATAGGTCAGAGAACTGCTACATGCTCCAATGTCTGCTTTGGCATACTGTCAATTACTGGATGCCCTTCCTAACACCAACCACTTTACAAAGTGTGCCGGGTGCTTTTTTGGGACACCAGTACTAATAAGGTCACTATGCAGCTTGAAAGACCTTTGAATTAGTTGGGACCACAGAAGAGAGAAAGATGGCTTTATGCTAGGAGATAAAGGGCAAGTGTATGAGAGAAGGACTCAAAACAGGTTTCTAGCCATAGAGGAGCTACATAACTACTCACATGATAGTAGAGAGGGTGAGAGTGACTAGAGAGGAGTTGGAAAGAGAGAAAATAGGGGTGATATGGGCGTTTGGGTGGACCTTCAAGGTATGAGGTGGGTAGAAGTGAGTGTGATCAACAAAAGAACAGAGTATGAGCTGGTGTGAGGTTGCAAAAGTGTATGGAAGAGGAAGTGAGAGAAAGAGAGAGAAAGACTGGTGAGTGGGTGGATATCAAAGAGAATAAGTGTTGAGGATGACATTTTCAAAATAATTAAAGAATGTGGTGGAGTTTTAGTAAAATAAAAAGTAAAAAGGTTTTCATTAAAGGTGCAGGTATGGCTATGTGGTAAGAAGCTTACTTCCCAACCACATGGTTCCAGGCTCAGTCCCACTGCATGACACCTTGGGCAAGTATCTTTTTATTTGGTCTGCCTTGGGCTGACCAAAGCCTTGTGAGTGGGTTTGGGAGACAGAAACAGAAATAAGTATACTGTATATATGTGTGTGCGTGTGTGTGTGTCCTCCACCACTGCTTGACAACCAGTGTTGGTGTGCTTACATCCCTGTAACTTAGTGGTTCAACAAAAGAGATCAGTAGAATAAGTACCAGGCTTTAAAAAACGTACTAGGGTCAATTGATTCAACTAAAAATTCTTCAAGGCACTGCCCCAGCATGGCTGCATTCTAATAACTGAAACAAGTAAAAGATTGATTCATTGTTTTTGCAGTTGTTTAAAAGCCAAATATTTTTCAAAATATGACCATTCTATTGGTTCTTATCTTCAAGACTTCATTATCCACAGCTTTCTTTCTTATGACTGAAGGGTGAGATTTTGAGGGAGATATGGCTGATATTTCTAGCAGTGACCCTGTTGAGGATCCCTTATTGTTACCACTGATGCAATGATTCTCTCTTTTTGGAATTAGAAATGTGTTATTGCCTTTACTGATATATTAAGTTGGTATTTCAATGAGAAATTAATAAAATAATTTTACATTAAACAAGGATGAAGTATTTAGCTACCTAAATCAGTCTTGTCTTTCATATAATAAACAGATTTCATCAGATGTATGAACCTAAATATTAACTACTTACACTTTAATAGAGGTAGTTTAATGAGGTGAGTGATTGTGTGAAGTGTGATAATGAGATCTCAATCTGGAAAATGAAATTAAAGATGGTCAAAGATAGGATTGACAACATGTACCAAAATGATCCAAGTAGGAGTGCTAACATTGTTGCGAGGATAACCTCAGCTGGGATGGTAATAGGGGACCAATGGCAGTCAGAAATAGGTTGGTAGGTTGGAATCAGGAAGAATCTCAGGCAGTTGGGTTTATATTGACAAGGTTAAAATAGTCAAATCATTCACAGAAAATAATAATTCTGGTTAGAGTTATAATGTACACACACATACAAAACATAATAGAAGCATGGGTGTTCTGAATGTTGTACATGATGAATTATTAATTCATTAAAATATTCTTTATGGCACAGTGGCACAGAAGGCAAAAAAAAAAAAAAAAATCAGTAATTATTAACAATGTGAGATAATTTCAAGAATTGAGTCATAATTACATGGTTGAATTCATATGCTGAGGAGAAAAATGACGATCTGTTCTGTTTCAGAGACAAAGAATAGCTATGGACATGTGTTTCAATTCTGAGATGACTTCATCAGCCTAACATCATTCTTTTCACCATCAATGAGATATCGACAATTTGGTAAACATGAAAAGACTTAGAAACATTCATGGTCAAGAATAATTTGTGCAATTAAAACTAAAACATGTAATGAGAAAATAACTTTTAGAGCCCTGTGGCATGAGTGTGTTTAAAAAGGTACAGGTCGAAGGTTATCAAATGCTATGCATACTAAATTCTTAATTTACTAAATTTTCCTCAAGGACAGAGAAGGAAAATATAAACCTAGAAATAATTATTAGTAACTCAGAATGAGGAGGGGAGATAATTTTAAGAATTTTTTTTTTAAATTCCATGATTCAATTGATATGCTTACAAAAAGTGAAAAATCTGAGCTTTGTTTCAGAAGTGAGGATCAGTTATGGACAAATGTTTTGGTTTCAATTTAGCCTCATTTTGTACGGCTTTGTCCTTACTTCTGAACAGATGCTAACAACCATTTTTGGTCAAAAGTAAAACTAAAATACATTTGTCTGTACAATTTGGAGTCATACAACATTTTGTTATGAAGACTTTCTTATTGTAAAGTATCATCTCAAATCCTAATAAATGAGTTAATGAATACAGTGTAGTAATTTTCTCTATACAACACAGCATTTACACCTGTCTCAAATGATATCCTTGATTAATAGTGATCAAATAAATTAATTATTCAAATTTAGCATATCATGCTTATAGCTGAGGTGAGGTAAAATCAATGAGAGAAACCTCAATATGATCATGAAATATGTCAGAAATAGCAGATAAATCTCTCTCAGATCGCATTCTGTTATCTTTAAAAGAAAGGTGCAAAATTGGATTATACAATTCTGAACATTTCTCTGCAGCGGTTTAGCCTCCATATAATGATGGCAAAATATCAATACATGTTTCCTTGTGTGACATGAAGAAAATATTAAAAGTATGAGTTATTGACTGTAAAAAAGAGCTTGCAATGCAGTGAAAGTTTCTAGAAGATTGCTTCATGTGTTAGAAATAGTAAATTAAATTTCCCTCAAATCCCAACCAATGATCGAAAAAAATATATATATATATAAAATTGTTATATAATATAGCCCTAGATATACTATGAGTAAAAAAAGAAAACGATGGAAGGGCTTGTCATAGATGGAAGACATTTGGTCTGGGGAAACAGGGCTGACTTTGGAACAAAACAATAACAATAACATAAAGGTGAGATGGTTACAGCAAGTAAGTTAATTCTGCAAAGATGTTTTACTTAATCAAGTGTACTTGACATTTATCTCT
This sequence comes from Octopus bimaculoides, assembly GCF_046866305.1. Taxonomy (NCBI): domain Eukaryota; kingdom Metazoa; phylum Mollusca; class Cephalopoda; order Octopoda; family Octopodidae; genus Octopus; species Octopus bimaculoides. Next base: position 35,461,398 of record NC_142940.1, read on the forward strand.
GCAGATCCAGTGTGTAGGTTATATATGGAATGAAGCTACATATTTGATAGGTTACTGCCAAGTAGACCCGACTGAGCAATAACCTTGACTATAAATTCTTTTATGCCTTTAGAGTAATTTCATGACTTGTACACTGACATTCAAATCTTTGACAAAAGATTCCTTCAGCTAACCTGGAATATTCTTTAATTTTTTTCTTTCCTTTTTTATTTTGCAGCATTAAAGAAATAATGGTTTCATATTTTCCTACTAAAGAAAAATTTCTAAGATTTTATATTACTGAAACAAAAACAAAAAAGAATCTCAAATATGATGACATATAAAGATATTTCAGTTAAAGTTTTTAGATGGATAATTGGTATATTAAATTGGTTTTGCTTGGGAAACAAAACTATGAAAGGTTTAGCTACCTAACTGAGAGTTCAACTGACTCTGTAGCTACTACAGCACTCAGCAGAACTCAGTTACTGTAGTTTTGTTTAGGTCTCTGTTGAAAAGTCTAAGAAAAATATAGACAGTATGAAAGTTAAAATTGAAACAAATGTACCAATTGAAAAGTGTAATAAGTAGAATATATAAATAAATAATAACAATAATAATTCATTGGCAATGATATTATTGATAGTAGTAGTAGTAGTAGTAGTTGCTGAGACCCCCTTCGGTCATGAATGACCATGGGATTGCACCTAGAAAGTTACCCTCCCTGGCACAAGTCGAGGCAAGGTTGTTTTTATGGAAGACCAACAGTTGCCCATGCTGTAGCAGTAGTAGTAGTAGTAGTAGTAGTAATCCTTTCCAATATAGGCACAAGGCCTGAAATTTGGTGGGACAGGGTTAGTCAATTACATTGACTCTAATGCTCAACTGGTACTTATTTTATCAACCCCAAAAGAAAAAAAGATAAAGTTGACCTCAACAGGATTTGAACAGAGAAGACAAAGAGGTGGAAGAAATGCTCCTAAGCATGCTGTCCAATATGCTAATGATTCTGTCAGCTTGCTATCACCACCACCACAATAATAATAATAATAATAATAATAATAATAATAATAATAATAATAATGATGATGATGATAATAACTTCCTTTATTTGCCACAAGAGTGAAGGGTGAAGGGGACAATACAAAGACAGACATAAAGTGTTGGGGTTTACATATAATAATGAAATGATAAAAAAAAATGTAAGTATACATGGTATACACTGAAAAAGAAGGGACATATGCATAGCATAAAAAGGTAAAAAATAAGTGGGGGGAGGGGGAAAGGATGAGATAGATGTTGCCCTCCTGATACAGGAAGGCCTCTAGGAATAATAGGGGAACCCCACTGTCCGAGATTTTCCTGAAACCCTAGGTGCAAGTGACTTCTCTAATTCCTTCACTTCTACTCACAGATCTATACTTACAGAGGTACCATCCACTCTTGCCATTTTCGCAACTTTCATCCATCTTTCAATAAACTCACTCGAGAACAGCACTTCCCTCTCCACTCTCAACTTCCTTTTCAAGTGAAACTTGAAAAAGTCAATAAGAGCTCTAGCAAAGAGGAATGTTTCTGTCCTCATACCTTTCAGCCTTGTCCATCAAACAACCTCTTTCGCCACAGCCACCGGTCAAAGTAAAACTGCCTTAATAATGGTTTCAATATTTGGCACAAGTCCAGCAAGTTTAGGGGTAGGGAAATAGTCAATTACAACAACCTCAGAATTTTTTTTTTTTTTTTTTTTGACCCAATAAGGATGAAAGGCAAAGTTGACCTCTGTAGAATCTGAATTCAAAGCATGAATAGCACTAACAATTGTACCTGCTCATAGCTGTTATAATAATAATAATAATAATAACAATAACAATAACAACAACAACAACAACAATAATAATAATAATAAAATGCCCTGATGTAGTACCAGGCATTGGCTCTCAGGGCTTCTGATCTTAACTGATTGGAAGTGTTATCATATACATTGTTTTGTCTTGGTATAAAAGATGGGCTACAGCAAATATTCTGCTCAATACCACAGATTTGCTTGTCAGTTGTTTGACCTTAACCAGTTGAGCATGTCCCTTGCTGGCTGATGATATGTGCATCTCTGATCATGAGCAGAAGTAGTGGGGGAGCATCATAGCCATGCATTGAGAGGAATTCTTTGGGGTTTGGATTATTCACCTTTGGAAACATGGGTGTTTTGTTCATCATCCTTAAACAAGCTTTATTCGGGGACCTTTTGAGCAGGATGGGATACTCGACTGGAGGAAAATTCTAACTGGGCCCCACCTGCAATGTCATGCACTGTTTATCTTGATATGAGATCACTATATAGCGCACAGATGGTTGTGATGCATGTGCCTGATGTACCCTTATCAGACAGATATTCATGATGGGTGTACTGGATATCGTATATTTTACCCCAGCGTCACTTTGATAGTATGCACTGCTCTCTCACGCAATAATGATAACAGCAACAACAAAAATAATGACAATAGTAATTCTTTCTACCATAGGTACAAGGCCTGTAATTTTGAGGGAGAGGAAAGTATATTACATCAAGTCTAGTGCTGAACTGATACTTTATTTTATCAATTCAAAAAGGATGAAAGGCAAAGCCAGCCTCAGTGGAATTTCAACTCAGATCATAAAAGGCTGGAAGAAATGCTATTAAGCATATTGTCTAACATACTAACAATTCTCTTTGAACTAACTACATTAAACATTATGTTAACAAAACAAAAGACCATGTGTGGAACTAAAGGAAGAATAGACATTCATCTTGTAAACGTATGTGATAAGTTGGCACAGCAGGAATACTAAAAACAGCATGATAATGTTGCAAGATATATCCACTGTATGACATCTGAGAAATGTGAGTTTGTCAGAGTGGTTAAATGGTGTGAGCTAGAGCCAGAAGGCATGTTAGAGAAAGGCAAGTTTAAGCTTTTGTGGGACTTCACCATTCAATGTGATAGAATGATTGAGGAAAGAAGGCCAGACATTGTAGTCATTAACAAGAAAGAAAAAGAGACTGAAATAATCGATATCTCTATCCCAGAAGATCGGAAGATAGTAGAGTGAAAAAGAGCAAGATCAACAAGTATGATTCACTGAAGGGTGAAAAGTTGTGGAAGATGAAAGAGATTCTAGTAATTCTTGTGATGATCGAAGCTTTGGGAGCTTACTGGACAGTTTCGAGAACTGTGTAAACAAATTCAGATTTGATGTAAAGTTACATGTCATGCAGAAGACAGTGCTTCTTGGTACAGTAAGGATTTTAAGGAAGGTTCTATTCTATGTAAAGAACAGGAGAGTAAGGGACCTTTGTTATCTTGTTATTGATTGCTCCCTAACTGAAATGTTCAAACTCTTTAAAATCTGTGTCTTAGACATACAAAAATTAATAATAATAATAATAATAATAATAATAATAATAATAATAATAATAATAATATCAATCCTTTCTACTATAGGTATAAGCCCTAAAATTTTGGTGGAATGGGGCTAGTCAACTATATTGATCCCGGTACATTACCGATATTTATTTCATCAAACCTGAAAGGATGAAAAGCAAAATCAACAGTGACAGAATTTCAACTCAGATCATAAAGAGGTGGAAGAAATGCCATTAGGCATTTTGTCTAATGAACTAATGATTCTGCCATCTCACTGCCTTAATAATAACAACAACAACAACAACAACAATAATAATAATAATAATAATAATAATAATGATAATAATAATGATAATAATAATGATAATAATAATAATAATAAAATAATAATAATAATAATAATAAAATAATAATAATAATAATAATAATAATAATAATAATAATAATAATAATAATAATAATAATAATTGTTTGCATGTAATAATTTGAGAAATAAAAACTTATTAAAGATAGGGGAATAAGTAAAATGTGAATAAATGTGAATAGAGCAAAATGAATGATTATGTAGTAGAGCAGAATAGTTTCAGAAGAAAAGTTTGAGAAGGAAGGTGAACCATGAAGAAAACTGTTGCATAAAATAAAAATAAAAATTATTTAAAAACCAAGTTTTTGAGGAAATTGTTAATTAAGTATTAAATGAAATATGTCAGCAATTGTAAAAAGAAAAAAATAGTAAAATACTAAAAAGAACAACAAAAAAACAAGAAACACTTTGCATGAATTGAAAACAAGAAATTAAGAATTATTTGTAGATAAATATATTTTTACAAAACCTACCATTTTGCTTTTGCTACAACATCACAAAAATTTCTGTTTAATCTTTTTGTTTTTGCCATATCAGCTAGTTTATTTTTCTGCAAAAGAGAAACAACAAAAGAATATTAACAAATAACTTGAAATGCTTCATACTGATAAACATTACAATACAGACACAGTGATCAATTAACCCTGTTTTATTCCTTTTATTCTCAACATTGATATTGATGCTAATAAATAAATTTGATTAAGGATATCGATAAATAAATAGAATGTAAAAATTATTAGTTCTGCAGTGAAATAATTTGGGGGTTAAAAAAAAAAAATGAGTGAGGGCTTGAAAGAAAGAGAGAGAGAGCATAAAATAAGCTACTAATGGATTAAAGTTTAATATCTATTTTTATCAGATCTTTGATGATATAAGTGAAGTGCTGTGTGTTCTAAATACAATAGTGTAAATTTAACAAGAAATCAATGGCTGAAGGGTTAGACACAGAATATGAGTTAACATATGCATTCTCATATGTTATGCATGTGTACATGTATACTTGTTATTCTTAAACAAGAAGGTAGTTGGCAGTGGCTTTGAAGTTTTGGCCAGCTAAGTTATTGTCAGTCAAGCTGGCTGAAACTCTGAAGACAGTCCAACAATGGCTTAACTGGCTGAAAATTCGAAGTTACTGTCAACAACATTCTTGTTTAAGAATAATAAACTTGTATTCTACAACGGTATAGAGTTAGCCATCAGATTAATGTAAAATTGTTTTCCTTATAACTGAACATAAAAACAAACATTAATATACATACATACATTTATTGGTTTCAAATTTTGGCACAAGACCAGCAATGTCAGAGGAGGGTGTTAAATCAATTATATCAGCCTGTGTTCAACTGGTACTCATTTTATCACACCCTAAATGGTAAAAAACAAAGTTGACCGTGGCAGAATTTGAACTCAGAATGTAAAGACAAACAAAATGCCTCTAAGCATTTTGCTCGGCAGGTAAATGATTCTGCCTTCCATAGATTCTGAACTCCACAGACATGTATAACCTTATGTAGTTCTCAGAGAGATTCAGCATGACACAGAGTGTGACAAGGGCGACCCTTTGAAATACAGGTGCTACTCATTTTTGCTAGCTGAATGGACTGGAGCAATGTGAAATAAAGTGTCTTGCTCAAAGACACAACACGTCGCCAGGAATTGAACTCACAAATTTGTGATCATGGGCCAAATAACTTAACTACTAAGCTACACACCTTCACTATATATATATGTTAATATTTCACTTGGGCATTGATAGTGGTACTAATAACCTGGTGTTAGAAGTTCATTACATAATTTTTGTTCCTTGTCAGACAAACCATGTAGGGTTCCCTATAACTTGAATTTTAGCATGGGTTTTAGGAGGATGATGTTGAAATTTTGTGGTCAACTACATGGTCTCAGGTTCAGTCCTGCTGGGTGGCACCTGAGATAAGTATCTTGTACTGTAGCCTTGGGCCAACCAAAGTCTTGTAAATGGATTTGGTAGATGGAGATGAAAAGAAGCACATCCTGTATATGCATATGTGTATGTATCTTTGTATACATATGCATGTGAGCATGTGTGTGTATGTGTTTGTATATCTTGGACAGTTCACAATAGTTGTAAAAATGTGCATCATCATCATGCAAGTAGTGTCATTCAGTTCCAACCTTCCATGAAAATATGTCTGGCCATGGGGAAGTAATGCCTTTTTTCAGAAACAAGTGCAGGTTGACAACAGGAAATACATCTGACTAAAAAATTAACCTCAACAAATTCTGTCTACCCCTCATATTAATATGATAATGATGGTGATGGTGCTGGTGGCAGTGACAGCAGTGATGATGACAATGACAATGGCAATGATGATGATGATGATGATGATATGCTACATACTAATTGTGCAGGGATAGCAAAATATGTTGAATCCCTTTCCAGTGATTTTAGTTCATTTCTCATTGATTACATCCAAAAGAAGATGCCTCTCCTTTATTCACCTTCAGTGAATATAGTGCGAACTAGTGGGGAGCTGATGCAACCTAGCAGTGTCCACTGATACAATAAGTGTTTTGGCCCTGAACTGTAATACACCGCTATTAGTGTGTTAGTAGTAGTGGCCTAAGTCACTACGCATTTCCTCTTCCTGGTTTCCTGTTTGGCTCTTCCCTCTTTGCTTCACAGACAGCCAGAGGCCCATTTTCTTGCCTGCATCTTCCATATTGCAAACAGCTACCTTTTCTTTCTTCCTTCCTGTAAACCCAATGGCTCTATGTGCATTTTCCATACCCGCTGGTCAGTCAAAACTGAAAATTAGAGATCTGGATCGTTGTTAAATAAAAATCCTAATCATCAAAACTTTGATGATTAGGATTTTTATTTAACAACGATCCAGATCTCTAATTTTCAGTTTTGACTGACCAGCGGGTATGGAAAATGAATTATATGAATTGTAAAACTTTGATGATTTACATCTACTACCATTACTACCATTGTCCTCATCATCATTGTCATCATCATCCTTGTCATCAACATCAATGTCAACATCACCAGCACCAGCACCGCCACCACCACCATCTGCACTAACAACAATAAAGCAACAAAGACATTTCCATGTGGCTACTCAATCTGCCAGAAGTAGTTGCCAAATTTTGATCATCATATTTTACATCTTAAAAAGAGAGATGGACAGACTGAATTATAAAGGCCTAGATACACAATGCCTAGTAAAAAATGGTAAAAAGACTGGATTATCCCAGCCATAATGCCGTTGATCTAGTTGTATTTGATGTGAACTGATCTGGTGCTAAATAGTAAACAAAAAAGAATGGCATCACCAACATTAAAAACCATCAGTACTACCACTACTATAACCGGTACCATGACTACATTGCCATAGTCATCACCACTCTCACTATTATTATCATCACTGCCACTACTATTACCATCACCATCACAACCATCTCTACCACTATTATCACAACCATTGCCATCACTACCATCACCAAAACTACAATCACTAATACAATCATAAATGCTAATACCACCACCATAGCCATCACAATCATTACTCTACCACCACCAATACCAGTACTCTACCACCACCAACACCAGTACTCTACCACCACCAACACCAGTACTCTACCACCACCAATACCAGTACTCTACCACCACCAATACCAGTACTCTAGCACCACCAACACCAGTACTCTACCACCACCAATACCAGTACTCTACCACCACCAATACCAGTACTCTACCACCACCAATACCAGTACTCTACCACCACCAACACCAGTACTCTACCACCACCAATACCAGTACTCTACCACCACCAACACCAGTACTCTACCACCACCAATACCAGTACTCTACCACCACCAATACCAGTACTCTACCACCACCAATACCAGTACTCTACCACCACCAACACCAGTACTCTACCACCACCAACACCAGTACTCTACCACCACCAATACCAGTACTCTACCACCACCAATACCAGTACTCTACCACCACCAACACCAGTACTCTACCACCACCAATACCAGTACTCTACCACCACCAACACCAGTACTCTACCACCACCAATACCAGTACTCTACCACCACCAACACCAGTACTCTACCACCACCAACACCAGTACTCTACCACCACCAATACCAGTACTCTACCACCACCAATACCAGTACTCTACCACCACCAACACCAGTACTCTACCACCACCAATACCAGTACTCTAGCACCACCAACACCAGTACTCTACCACCACCAATACCAGTACTCTACCACCACCAATACCAGTACTCTACCACCACCAATACCAGTACTCTACCACCACCAATACCAGTACTCTACCACCACCAATACCAGTACTCTACCACCACCAATACCAGTACTCTACCAACACCAACACCACTATCATCACAAGAAGAAGAATCAAAAGAGGCAGAATATGTAAGGGAGGAGCTATCATCATCATCATCATCATCATTATTGTCATTACCATCATCAGTGCCATCATCATCATCATCATAGTTGTTGTCATCATCATCGTCATCATTGTAGTCAAGGTATTAATGATGTTTAGCTTAGTAACCCATCACAGTGTGAGAACACAAATACTCTGTATTCATGAACTGATTCAAAATGAAATACTATTGTTGCTTCTTCAGTTACACAGAATAATTTAAATTCAGCTCTGCAAACTAATGAATCACTTATTAATTATCAGAGCATCAGTACACTTTGTCTCAATGTATCTTATATAAGAACACTGTATAGCAACTGAGATGGAATGCAAACCATCAGCTCATGGTCAAGTGTTAGCTTTGAAAAGCTATCAAATCAGCCTACTACAGGCTGCAAATTTTGATATTATGGATTCAATATATTGATAGAGCTTCTTAATTGCAATCAAGCAGACAATTTGTAGTAGTATTTGGATAACATTCAAGAGAGGCAGTAAAATTATTGTAACATTTATGCACAGCCATACCTTAAAACTCGGTAACTGCTATCTGCAATACTTATAACATGAATATGTAAAATACATATTGACAACAGCATCTAGGTGTAATAAATAAATCTCAGTAATTATTGGAAAACCTGTTTCAACTTTATTAGCACTAATTAGAAAGATTAATACAAGCCTCACTCATTGGTAGGGGCCTAATGTTTCAAGTAATGATTGTCAGATGTTTTAATTAACAACAGCTTGTTAGGAGTCTTAATTAGATTCATTTAAACAACATGAAGATAAGTAATAATTACTTTGGCAGCATTTACAATGTTCTTAAACTGTATTCAGCTGAGAATACAGAGACAGAAAGGTGTTTAGATTTGATATTCTATAAAAGTAAGCAAGTACACCGGATACATGTAAACCACATTGTGCAACTGCTATTTACTGTTCATTTGATTAAATAGAAATATAATTGGCTATTAATAGGTAAAGGCAAATCTAAATATCTGATCGTTCATCCTTTTGTTCTACTATTGTTTTATCCATCGTCAGCATCATCATCATCGTCATCATTTAACATCTGCTTTCCATGTTGATACAGGTTGGATGGTTTGACTGAGAACTGACAAGTTGGGAAACTGCACCAGGCTCCAATCTGATTTGGCAAGATTTCTACAGTTGGATGCCCTTCCTAACACCAACCACTTGGAGAGTGTAGTGGGTGCTTTTTACATGCCACCGGTACAGGAGCCAATCAGGCAGCACTAGCATCAACCATGCTCAAATGGTGCTTTTTATGTGCCATTGGCACAGGAGCCACTCAGGTAGCACAGGTATTGACCACACTCAAATAGTGCTTTTTATGTGCCACTGGCACAGGTGCCAGTCGGGTAGCACTGGCATTGGCCTCACTCGAATGGTACTTTTTTTCATATATTGCTGAGTATCTACAATCTTGAGTAGTGTAGTAGCAGAGATGGCCTTCAGCAGGACTATATTGTATAAAGCACATAAATCCATTCTCTGTCTTCAAAATCCACCAGGGTTACCTTTGAACTTCTTCTCCTGGCTGTTCCTGTCAGTAATATACTTCAGATATTTCAGTCATCTGTATATCTCTACAACAAAATTATTCTTGGAAAAAGAAATCAATGTATACCTTTGTGTATGTGAAAGTACAAAATGGAATGATACTGTGTGGGTCATGAAATAGGTTAAGTTTATCATTAATAAAATACAAATGCTGGTCCTATACTGTTGTTGTTTAGCTCCAGGTCAGGCAGAATGACTGAGTAGAATTCAAAGCATAACAGTCTTATTCTTTTCCTTTTTCTTTTTTATTATATGAATTGTAAACTGTCAAGACACATCCTTCTAAAATTCCATGCTTCCCAAAATTCAGCAACATTACTCCTAAAGTGCTTATGCCCCTTTTTCCTCTTTATGACTATGCTAAAGTTCACTTTCCTGTGTATGTCCGTCGAGCTTTCTTTACTTAATTCATGGTTGTTCACTATCTCCTCTTTACACCTCTTCTGGCAAATTGTATACCTCAGCGCTGTATACAATAAGCTCCTTATTATACTATATCCTTGTTTATGATTTTAGAGTGTAGCTTCATAGTCAGAGAAAGATTTGGTGGCTTTTTTCTAGCAAACTAAGCAACCCCACAAAAGCTGTTTCACTGATTTGTGAAAGGTATATGGTTAAATAGTTGTTGATTGTGTTTACAAATTGTACTAAAAATGTGAAATATGTGGAAACAGTATAAACTGTATTAACTGTTGCTCACTCTGAAAATTTAGCCTTGCCTTGGATATATGTTCACAGGACAGCAAAGTGAGATATACTTACAAATCTGAACATGTACACATGCATATATATGGGCAATATTATATCTTCATTTTCTTTTCATTCTTTATCTCATTTCCAAATACACATACACACACATACATACATATATATATATATATATATATATATATATATTGATAGAAAAGGTAAGGCAACAAAAGAAAGAAAGAGACCTGGATATTATGTAAATAGAGGAATTTATCTGTAAATAATATGTGACCAGATAACTGAAGAGATGGTGGCGTGGCTTTCTGCCCTGGCATCTGAAACTCGGAGTTTTATCATGGCTACCGAATAATTGTCACATATTATTTACAGATATATATATATATATATATATATATATATATATATATACACATACATATATTTTTATATTCTTTTACTCTTTTATTTGTTTCAGTCATTTTGACTGCAGCCATGTTGGAGCACCACCTTTAGTCCAGCAATTCGACACCAGGACTTATTCTTTGTAAGCCTAGTACTTATTTTATTGGACTTTTTTGCTGAACTGCTAAGTTACGGGAATGTAAACACACCAACATCAGTTGTCAAATGCCCTCCACAGGACCATCATGGTTTCCTGATCTCTTATTTTAAAAAGGTCTGCCACCTGCATTTCATTGCTGACTTAGCAGCATGCACATAGAAGGATGCATCATTACTCATGTAAATGCCCAGGTTTCACACTGACTGTGACTCTGGGATTGCACTCCCTGCAGTCCAGTGTATTTAATTGGTATTGCATTTAATTTTGTATGCTGATAGCATAAAGCTTGAAACTCTTCAGCATTAAACTGCATGTTATTCTTCTTAGCTCACTTGCATATTTCATGTAACTCACATTGCAGGTGCATAGCATCTTCAGGTTCTATATCACCTATGAGACTTTTGCATCATCTGTATAACTTGTGATCATGGCTCTCTGTGTGGCTGAGGGCATATCTGAGAGGGCCATTATAAACGGAAGTGGTCCCAAAATAGTGCCTTGTAGAACACTGCTCACTATGTGTGTGTCATTGGAGGAGGCCCCATTGGCTGCTACTGCTTGACTTCTATCATTCAGAAAGTCATGCAGCCATTCTCCCAATCTCCTCACTATGCCGAGATCATGCAGTCTATGACATATCATTATATGATCAACTTTGTTGAAAGCCTTTGCAAAGTCAAGATATATCACATCCACATTTGAGTGGTTGAGCAGCTGTTTCAACACCCAGTCATAGTGTTGTAAGAGCTGAGTCAGGCAGCTTCTTCCTGGTTGAAAAGCATGTTGGATGTCAACAAACAAGTCATTTTCCTCAAGGAAGGTGATTAGTTTTCTTCTGATTATTCATTCTATGACTTTGCTGATGTGCAAGGTCAGACAGATAGGTCTGTAGTTTTTGACCTCTACTCTGCTACCTCCTTTATGAATGGGGCATATTTTACATTCCTTTATATATATATATATATAGATAGATAGATATGCAGGGCAGGGAATAGTCAATTAGTAATAAAATTAATAATTAACGATTTTGGAATCAGTAGTTCTTTGGCTGCTATTTCTGAATTCTCAGTATGTTGGAGAAGCAGGTTACTGTCAATCCCTATATATTTATGATTATATATATATATATATACATTTTATCCTTAATACTATTATCATTATTATATATATATATATATATATATATATATATATATATATATATATATTATCCCTAATACTATTGTTATCATTATCATATATATATATTCATATATATTCATACATATCTTATAATATGAAATAGACCTGTGTGTGTGTTTGCTTTTCATGTGAATTGCTTCCATACTTGGGATGCATGAATAGTTTGACCTTGGATACATAACAGGCTCTTCAGCTTAGTTTTTCATTAGAAATAAATAATATTGCTTTATATATATGATTCACTTCTTTAAAAAGGCTTCTCAATGTCAGCTTTTGATATTGACATAGCAACAGTGAAATTTTCCGTTTTTATTTGCGAAATCTCTCACTCACTATTTTAATGTTTTCCTTTCAAGTTTTAATTCGCTATTTGCAAACAACTATGATAAATTACTGAAAGAAATATTTACTAAGTTCACAAATTTCGCTTGAATCCACACACTTCATTAATTTCAATAAAAATCTTTATTTACTTTTTGCATGCTGTATTCAGCTCTATGTATATGTTGTCAGTCACACACACACACACATGTGTGTTTTTGTATGTACATTTGTACACATTTATGTATGTGTGTGTGTTTGTGTGTGTCTGTGTGTGTGTGTGAGAGAGAGAAAGAGTGACATCTAAGTGGCACTTACTCTCTCTCTCTCTCTCACATGCACGCATACATACAAAAAGATGCAGTCATATTTATGTATGTACGTATACATGACAATACACCCACTTCACTCTCTCTCTCTCACACACACACAAACACACACACACACGTGCATCTATTTCATCTGATGTTTGATGTTGTATGTGTATGTGTCTCTGTGTGTATGTGTCTCTGTGTGTATGTGTCTCTGTGTGTATGCGTGCATGCAGCATTCCACAATCGCCATTTATTTCAATCACTCTTGTGAGGATAATCACATAACTAATTTTTTCATTTAATCTCCATTTCAAGGTTTTTAAGAAAATGATGTGCTTTGGGACCTTACATTGACTGAAGCATCAGTATCAGATTCTCCAAGGAAACTGTAATCTTTTTGCAATTATACTGAACATTTTCAGCTTGGTAGTCCTCCATAGCTTTGGATGAAACATTGTGAGGATATGGCTGAGGACTTAAATTATGCTGTTCAACAGGCAAACCCAGATATCAATATTCAGTTTTCTGAAACAATTTTTAACCAAGCACTGATTGAAATTGTGGATTGAGTTTGGGCCATTGGAGGCAAAAATTTTGCTCTAGATTGCCAAAAATACACTGTCAAATTAGTGATTTAACTTCAAGAGACATAGCAAGATAGACAAATTATGACATCATAGAGTTGGCTGCATTTGTGAATGAATATGAACCTAAACTTCTTCCAGAACAACGTTGTGCATATGATAAAATTATTTCACCAGTCAGAGAAAAAAGCAGAGGAATTTTTTTCCTTGATGATCCTGGTGACACTGGTGAAACATTTGTAACAACTTTATTTCTCTCTAAGGTAAGGCAACAAAAAAGAATTGCACTTACTGTAGCATCGTCTGGTATTGCTGTCACTATTGTCCCAGGAGGACGAAGAGCTCATTCTGGTTTTAAATTCCTGCTAAACCTGATCACAAATAACAGTCCAATTTGTAGCATTAGCAAAGGTTCAGGTTCAGCAGAAGTATTGCACTAATGCCACCTGAGCATTTGGGATGAATACACCATGCCACACAAAGGTGCAATGGAAGCTTTTGATAAGACCTTACAAGACATAAGAGGTAACAATAATCTGTGGGAGGAGTTACATTAGTTTTATCAGGAGACTTCAAGCAGACATTACCAGTCTTTCCAAGACAAACAAGATCTGGTGAAATAAAAACATACATTAAATCTACACACCTATGGAATAAAGTACAGAAATTCTCCTTCAATACAAATGTGCGAGCTTTATTACATGGGGACATTGGAGGAGCCAGGTTGAAAAACGTTCTGCACATTGGTCCCCAGCATCAAGCAAAATTGGGGGGGGGGACAAACACAGACACACAAACATATAAACACACACGCACACACAGACACATATATATACAATGGGCTTCTTTCAGTTTTCCTCTACCAAATCCACTAACAAAGCTTTGGTCGGCCCAAGGCTAAAGTAGAAGACACTTGCCCAAGGTGCCATGCAGTGGGACTGAACCCAGGACCATAAGATTGGTAAACAAGCTACTTACCACACAGCCACTCCTGTGCCTATATATATATATATATATATATATATATATACATATACATATATATATATATATATATATATATATATATATATATATATATATATATATATATATATATATATATATATATATATATATATATATATATATATATATATATATATATATATATATATATATATATATATATATATATATATATATATATATATATATATATATATATATATATATATATGTATATATATATATATATATATACACACATAATACACACACATATACATATAAATAAAAAAATCAAGTTGAAAATTAAGTTGCTAAACATATGAATATTTCCCATTAATCTCTGAAGAGAATAAACCATTCCTTGAAATTTCTTGTAAGGTTCTTCTGCAATAAAACATTCGGCTATTCCAGAAAGGGATTATTACTTCAAGAATTACCAATATTTTTTTTCATTTCCCATGATATATTTGTTTAATTTTGTCTCAGAACATAAGTAAGATTATGACACAGTAGATGACAGCTTGATTTAATCAGCAGGAAGTTATGTGTCTTCAGCATGGAAGGGAAAAATATATATATTAGGTGGGTTAGTAATAGAAAATATTGGTGCTGACAGAAAGACGATAAACAGAAAGACAAAAAAATTGGATTTCAGATTATAAAAATAAAATTGTTATCGAATGGAAGAGTGATAAATACAAGGGAGATAATAAATAAACTGTGTGAGTTAAGCAAAGTAACCTTTGACAGCATGCAATTTCCTCTAAGAATTATGGGTATATGGATAAGACATTTTACATTTGATCAATGTTATGTATGTTATATGAATATTAAGCAAAGATTATATTTGGGATGGAATATTTTCTACATAAATCAAACTTACATATATTCCTCATATGTTTTTGAGATTTAAGAGTAGCAAGTTTCCAGACATCAAATAGAGCTCAACTAAATGATTAACAATATTTAGTTCCATTCGATCTTATTCTGTTCTGAGATCACATGTTAATGTGATTTACTCATCTTTGTGGAATTCATAAAGCAAGTACCAATTTTTCTATTACAGTTATGCTAAACATAAGAACATGCCAATGAAAAACACTTTATGTTGCTACGTGACATGTTGGAAATAGCAGCAAAATCTCCTTTAAATTACATTCTACAGCTTTTAAAATGAAAGAACATGTTCAATGATTTGATCTTAAAATGCACTCAGGAAAAAAGAAGGAAAGGATACATCATGGCTTGGATGTTGGTTTTTCTTTATCAGAGTTGGCCATGGGTTTTAAAAATCACAGACAAGGAAGGAAAGATGTCTTTAAATGACCTGAAGATGGAAATGTTCCAGCCAGACACTATTTATAGTCAGATTTATTTATGGTGGACATGATTAACTTTATGATAAATTGACATCTCAGACTTTAACCCTCACTTTGATCTCAGCTGAAATTGTAAATCACAGATGAAAGCAGAAACAGTGAGAGATTGTGATTAGATTAATGAAGAAATGGAGAAGGAGGTAGAACGTCAGTCAATGACAAGTGCATGTTTACGAGCAGTGTGAAGGAATAAGGTATGTGAAACAACCAATTATATAGGACATGTTACAAATAGGCATTAAAGAACTAAGAAAATAACTCCTCTGACAGATGGAGTTGACTGCTTGGGAGAGGGGAAAGCTATAGCTGTGCAAAGAGAGAGAGAAAGGGGGAGAGAGAGAAAGGGGGAGAGAGGGGGAGAGGGAGAGAGTAATGGGAAGTGGGAGAGAGAGAAAGGAGAAGAGGGAGAGAGATTATTATAGAGAAAGGCATTGATTAAGTACTGAACACTGGATAAACTTGTTATTAATTAGCTGAAGAAAGAAACCTATTGAACTGACTAATGCAAAATTTGCACAGAATCTAATGTTAAGATGTTGTCCACAAATCTAAATGGTACATTGTATTGTATTTCATGCATTGTACTCCATGCAATGTAGTTTATGCACTGTACTCCATGTATTGTACTTCATGTAGAGACACATAGCTTGGTGGTTAGGGTGTTGTACTCATTTTTGTAAGATTGTGGTTTTGATTCTTTGACCGGGTGATGTGTCGTGTTCTTGAGCAAAACACTTCATTTCACATTCCTGCAACCCACAGAGTTGGCAAAAATGAGTAATTCTGCAATGAATCAGCAACCAATCTTGTGGAAATATATATGAGGAGGTGCTGAAAAGATCCAGGCTGTGGCTAAAAGAAAATACTGGAGGATTAGTTAATTATGCTTTTGCTCAACATATTCCTCTCTCAGATTCGCACACATATTGCTGGAGTCCTTCAGATTTTCTAAGCGCCATAAAAGAACTCGAAAGATTGGGCCCCCTACCAGGCCTTTCACAATACCCTTACATCCAGGAACTTTTCAGCACCCCCTTGAATGCCCTAGAATCCAGGAAGCCAACCTTACGAATCTACAGTTTGGGAAGGATCCTTGATCCTCCTTTCTTGTTTTTGTACTTCATACAGTTTATTTCATGTATTGTACTTCATCCAATGTATTTCATGTATTGAACTTCATGTATTGTACTTCATGTATTGTACTTCATGTATAGTACTTATATAGCTCTCTTTGATACACTGGCAGAGAGAGAGAGAGAGAGAGGGAGGGAAGTGTGTGTATGTGTGTGATTTGAGTATGATACAGCTGTTATTTCTAGCATCTGTTTCCCTTGGCTAGATATTATTCTACTGGTTTGAAATGAAGGACACCACTTGCATGATGCTGACACTTGCTTATAAATATCACATCATATCAAGACAAGGAGACACAGAACCACATCCATACACACATTCAATGAACTTCTTTCAGTTCCGCTCAAGTGAATTCACTCATATATCTTTGGTCAGCTCAAGACTATAACAGAAACCAAGGTAACACTCACTGAGACTGAATAGGAACCATGTGATTGGGATGTAAATTTGTAGTTTTAAATAATTAAAACCTAAATAACTGATCAGATATTAAATTTTAGTATTTTAATTATGTGGTGTTTATGTGTGTGTCTAATAGAATAAAAACATATTGCAAATTTTAGGTTATGCAATAAAATTCTTTCCATAATATTTAGCATGAATTTGGATCTTATGCAAAATATATATCCAAAGTCATGTGATTTTTTTCATTTTCTGTTATGTTTGAAATTAGACTATTAAAGCAATCTTGGTTATTAACACCAAATAATTAACTATAAATTATTTGCTGCTATACCTGATAGAGCATTTTGGAGATTTAATCTGTGATCAATTTTTATCTTTAGGCTAATTAAATTACTCTGTGCTCAGTTTACCAAAGAGAAAACACTATAAACTTCCATTTCATGGCTAAGTTGTTCTTGTTAGAAAACGTACGTATCCAGTTATAAAGAAATGAAGAAAGAAAAGAAAGAAAGGAAAAATTCCCCAGTTTCTGCAAGCATTCTTGTTTGCAAAACATTACATATAGAATTTGGTCATAGATTGAAAGCAATTTCTCTGAAGAAATCTTAACCTCTATTATTGTTAGCTAAAAAGAGAAAAGGAAAAACGAAAAAAATATTCTAAAACACCCTTCTTAATAGTTCTTAAAAGTCCCCAAGACAACTGGGAAATTGTATTTCAAACACGATATTACCATCTTGTTATATATTTTATGGGGAAAATGTAGAAAATGTGCGGAGGTCATTGAAAAATATTGCTAATAGTATTAAAGAAACTGTTATATGAAGACTTGACCTGAGGAAATTGATTTTCATACATGGCTTCGTAAACAGATGAGGAAGAATATGATATTTAATTATAAGGTAATAATATCCAAAGTCAATCTTATCAAATATGAATGTCTCAGGATTCCATCAGTCACAATTGAAAGTTGATATATGTAAGTTTTTTGGCATAGTATAATAATTTCAAAGTAATGAGCATTGTCATGATGTCAGCAATTATTTAGCCATTGCTTGGATCAAACTGATAAATGATAATTGAGTTGTTGAGACACTGATGAAGACTTCAAACTCTATTTAGTGATTCAAGGGAATAATGTCTTTAGATAAATCATCAACATCACAAATTATCCCTTTTCCTCTCTTTAAATATAAAAGACTTTGTACCTAAAATGTTGCATTCTAAGGTGGATGTGTGGTGGCATTTTGAGTCTACAGGTGCCTCACCATATCCTCTTTTACTACTTTTTCAAGAAACTCTTAAATTGCACACCCACATATCTTTCCATTCTTTTATACTTTTGTAATAATCTAGATGTGAAATGATCAGGTAAATGTAATTCTGCACTCTGAAACACATAGGTTTTCATTATAAATTCATTGTATATAATGCATTGTATAGTTCTGGCTTGGACATTTGACTCAGCCCCAATTTACCCATTTTCCTCTTTTTCTTCTTTTTTATGGTTTTCATTAGAAAGCAAGAACTGAGCCCATAATCTTTGCAAGAAACCTTAAAAATGGTAATATGAGATCCAAGCATTCCCCCTACAGTTCCAATAGTTGTAAGTTGACACTTGTAGAAAATACAGAGGAAGAAAAGCAATTGCAGAGTTGACATTCTGGAAAGGAAAAACTAAACATAGTGGTTAGCTGAAGACTGGAAAGAGAAACACAAAATGAATGATGAGAGGAGAGGAGAGAGGAAAGGAGAGCAGAAGGGTGCATGTATGGGTACACATTTGTGTTGTTTGTGTGTTTATAGTTGTGCTTTACAAAAGTTATGAGCTGCTTGCAGTGTTTTTCTTCTTATTTTCTCCTAGCAATAAACCATCCATTGGCTTTGTATCTTTCATGATGTGTGTAATTACATGAAAATGAGTAAGGGTTAGCAACAAGAAGGCATCTTGATAATATATTTGTCTAAACTTTACTTGCTTAGAAAAGGGAACACAAAATGAAAGAATATCTATCTATCTATCTATCTATCTGTCTGTCTGTCTGTCTGTCTGTCTGTCTGTCTGTCTGTCCATATGCATATATATATATATATATATATATATATATATATATGCATAAATACATACACATTCACAAACACACACACACACAAATGACAGCCCCACTTTAGTGGAAGCTATGTATCTGTCAAGCAATTTAAACTGGCTAAAGGTAATTTGTTTTGTTACAAAAATGCTTGATGATTTGATGATGTATTCTAATTGTAAAGTATTATATTGCTTAACCAATATTTTCATTAATGGAATATATATAAAACTGTATTGATAAACATGAAAAGTTGTCTACATTTTCGCTTCTCTATATATATGTACTCTGTGTTCAAATTTCAATGGATAATTACTGCAGAATATCAAGAGAAAAAAATTGCCTTTTATTAATGAATGAATCTTTCAAACTTTCGTTTAGTATATGGAGTTACAAGCATTGGTTAACTGTCATGCACTGAATACTGTACTACACAAACATATGTAGCCTGAATTTTACCTGTTCCACTCCCTCAGTTTGGATTTAAATATTGTTATCATGATGAGGATAATCATCCTTTAGCATCTGCATTCTATGCTGGCATGGGTTAGACAGTTTGACTGAAACTGGTAAACTGGAAAGCTCTACCAAGTTCCAGTCTGATTTGGCATGGTTTCTATGGCTGTAAGTTCTTCCTAATGCTAACCACTCCAAGAGTGTAATGGATGCCTTTTACATGCCATCAGTATGGGTCCCAGTTATGTGACACCAGCATTGGCAATGACTACGATTTCACTTGGCTTGATGAGTCTTCTCATGCAAGGCATACCACTAACAGTATCAGTCACTAACAGTATCACGAGGCCCAATGTTTGAAGGGTGCCTTTTATATGCCACCTGCATGGGTGCCAGTTATGTAACACTGGCATCGACCATGACAACAATTTAACTTGGCTTGACAGGAACAGTCTTGGTCACTTGTCATCACCTTCATGAGGCCCAACATTTGGAGGGTGCTTTTTACATGCCACCGACATGGATGCCCGTAATGTGACATTGGCATCGACCATGACTATGATTCCACTTGGATTGACAGGTCTTCTCAAGCACAGCATATCACCAAAGGTCTCTGTCAATGTCATTGCCTCTGTGAGGCCCAGTATTCGAAGATCATGCTTCATCACCTTGTTCCATGTCTTCCTGGGTCTACCTCTTTCACAGGTTCCCTCAACACTTTGAGATCAGCACTTCTTTACACTGCAGTCTTCATCAATATGCATCACATGACCATATCACTACAGCCGTCTCTCTTGCACACCACATCTGATGCCTCTTATGCCCAACTTTTCTCTCAAGACGCTTGTATTCTGTTGTACATGCACACTGGTCATTGCACATCCAGGAAAGCATACTAGCTTCATTTGTTTCAGACCTATGCATGTTCTCAGCAGTCCCAGCCCATGTTTTACTGCCATGTAGCATGGCTGTTCACCCACAGGCATCTTACAATCTACCTTTCACTTTGGAAGAGAGGCCTTTAATTACCAACAGGTGTAGGAATTCTCTGAACTTTGCCCAGCCTATTCTTATTCTAGTAGCTACACACACACACACACACACACACACACACACACACAAATATCATTTTAACAAGGTTACCACTGGTTTCATGTAGAGAGAAATATCTCAGTAATTATCAAGCATGTCACAAACGTTGCCATGTGGTAGGCAGCTTGATAATTGTTGGGAGATTTCTCTCTCATGAAACCGTTGGTAGCCTTGTCAACTCACAAATAAAGTGTGTGTGTGTGTGTGTGTGTATACACTCATATTTACTTTTATTGCATATTATTTTTTCTGTATTATTATATTATTGTTTCATATTACTACTACTGCTAGAACTACTACCACTACTACTACTATATTATTATCATTATATATTCTTTAAATTTCATTATCAAATATAATATAAGTAATGCTGTCAAAGTTAAAAAAAGAATACAGCAATAAACAGATTTGACCAGAAATGATTATGGAACAAAAGCAAGAAACAAAACTGTTTCTCCAGTGTAATAAGGAATTGTAATTTATTATTCATGATATAACCCCAGGGCAAGAGTAGTTAAAGACAACAGCACCTGTTAATCTGTCTAGGTGATGTGAATTATTTCAGGTGCTACTGGAAGAGAAATTTATACTAGTGCAGAATAAGTTATTGTATAAAAACAGACAGTTGCATCAAATAAATATGAATATTTCATGCAATACTTCTAAAACAGATGCACATTTGCACATGTAAAAATCAATATGCTGACATAGATCCTACCAAATGTTTCATAATGCATGTGCATTAAAATATATGTATATAATCAATGCTTTGCTTATATATTTGTGTGTACATATGTATTTATGTGTTGCATATGAATGTGTGTACATATGTATTTATGTGTTGCATATGAATGTGTGTGCACTTTAAGTGCATTTCTGTGTTTTATATATGTATAGGTATATGCATGTGTGTATGTTTATATGTATACATTCATAATGTCCATTAGTATGCATGTTTGTATGTATGCATGTATATGTATATGTATATAAATGTATGTATACATATATATAGATATGCATGTAGTATATATGTACTTGTATGCAGTAGTGAGTGTGTTTGCAAGTATGGATATACATATATATGTATATAATGTGCATGTATGTGTGTTCATACTTTATGCTTTTCATGTTCAATGGTATTTCTCTTTATATAAATTTACATATATAAACCAATTTATACACAAATATCCAGTAGCATGCAATTCAGTATGCATAGCACACCACTCCACCATGCCATGGTTCTATTGCCTAATTAAAATACTCAAGGACACCAGTGACCTGAGGCAGCTCAATGTATGCCTGATCATTGCCAGCACAAAATTTCCACTCCAGAAGATGGAATGGCTCTTTGCATGGTTATTCAAACCTCTGCTACTGCACATACCAGCACATATAGTAAACAGGTGACAACTTGTTGAACTCCTCCATAAGCTTCCACTGGAAACCATCTCACAGCAACTACACTCTCAGCCTAGATGTACAGTCCATTTATACAAGCACACCACTGGATGATGCCATACAAACCATTGAGGAATGCTTAGAAAGTGGCTAGAAGCTGTCAGCAGAAGTCTCATCAATGAACCTCAGATTCATCTTTGAATTATGCATCACCAACACCTACTTCCAGTACAAAAACACCACTTATCGGCAATGCAGCAGTCTCCCAATGGGGTCAGATTCAGGAAAATCCTGGACATCCTTATCGTGGATGACAAGAAATGCAAGCTCCTCCATGCAAGATGGCACATTGCATTATAGTGGAGATACATTGATGACACCTTTGTCCTAACCCATTCCAGAGATGAGGTGACCAAGGTCCAAAATATCTTCAACAGCTTCCACTGCAAGGTCCAGTTCGACACAGAACATCTAGCCACAAATGGCTCACTAAGTTTCTTGGATTTCAATGTCTACTTTGCCTTGGGGCAGGCAACAATCCAATTCTTTGAGAAGGAGGTTAAGAGAGTTATCCAAAGGCATTGAAGTACAACATAGTCTTTAACATACTCAACTGTCACTTTAGCAGGTATGATGTGGCCTAAAACGAGAACTCACTGTGGAAAAATTTTGCTAAGATGTTGTATCTAAGAGGATACAGGCCACATTTCAAAGAGAAAGTGTGCAACACACATAGCACATGAGCATGAGGACATCCCAAGGGGACCGTCCACAAGGCCAAATGGAACAGGAAAATCCACAACAGTGACAGCTGATATCACAGTCAATATCACAGATCACAGACTTGCCTGCTATCAAATCCCGGCCTCATATGGACACATAATAGCCAATGCCATGAACGGTCAATGAGCTGGTGATGAAAACAACCTCTAAAGCAACCACTACAACAACTGTGACAACAAGGTCAATGAGCTAGTGACAACAACTGCAACAACTGCAGTGACCACAGCAATAACAACAATGGTGACAAGGCTGGTGACAACAACCACAGTGACTACAGCAGCAACAATATCAACTACAGCAGCAACAATAGTAACAACAGCACCAACAACAATATCAATAGTGACAGCAATGACAATGACCAGACTGGTGCCACAGAGGTGGAACCATAAAGACCCAAAGGAGTTGCAAGATTGATAACAAGGAGAAGAATGACAGAGAGCAGACCAGTAGAAGGAAGAAACAGGAGAAGAGTAAACACTGGGGTCTGTTAGTCTACCACATTAGAGAGAAATGGTAGAGAACAAATTAAAAAGTAGCATCAAGAGATCTGGCCTCCTTGTTAGAATCATAAGACAAGGCCATATGCTCACACACTCCCTCTCATATACCAGAAAGAAATGTCCAATCAGCACAATGTAACCTATAGATAATGTCTGGATGTGTTTTAAATACCAAATGCTGTTGTGGGGCAAGATATATAGGATTTACTGATTTAACTACCTGCACCTGCTTTTCTATCTATTTATCTACCTATCAACTTCTATATCTACTTCCATATTCATAAACATTTTATATATCCTTAATCTTTTGTATCCATGAACTTTCAAAACTTTTCTATCCATAAATCTATTATAGAAAATTAAACCTCATCATCCCTCCTTGTACTCTACTTCATTTTATTTTATTTTATTTTTTTTACCCTCCTCCTTTATCTTCCAAACCTCTCCTAATAATGACTTTACTCTAACATCTTACTATCTTACTATACTCTAACAATGTTCCAACAGATATACTAACACATGACATCAGGCTTTAGTCCCCTTTTTTGGTCATTGTCCTCCAGACTATAACAGAGAAATTCAAAACCAGCAGCCTCTAGGAACTACTGTATGCTGAGACAGAAAGTTCCAGATGTAGAAGCAAAACCTGGAATTTAAGGTTAATTTAACAAAGACTAAGGTCCTAGTAAGCAAGAAAACTGACAGGACCCTATCTGCCTCTGTTCGATTTGTAGGAGAGGTGTAAGCAGGAACTCCATACAGTGTACCCAGTAAAAGTGGGTTAACTGGAAGGCTATCAAAGAAGATAGTTTTCATATGTAGGAGATGCACAGGATCCTTGAAAACCTTAGAGACTCAGGAAATTGATTCTCTCAAATGTCCTGGTGGTTCATTAGAAGTAGTAAATAATTTTTGCTACATAAGGGGCCAAATTAGTAGTGGGGAGGATGCACAGAGAGTGGACTGGAGCAACGTGAAATGAAGTGTTTTTCTCAAGAACACAAGGTGTCGCCCAGTCTGAAACCACAATCCTACAATCATGGTGCTGACACCCTAACCACTAAACCACGAGCCTCCACTAGAATAAGAATAGGATAGAGGAAATTCAGAGAGTTGTTATTTCTGTTGGCCATGAAAGGCTTCTCTCTCCAAGTAGCAGTAAGACATGGGCCATGAATTCAGGAGACATGTTAAGGTTAGGAAGGAATGAAGCTAGTATGCTTCACTGGATGTGTAATGTAAGTGTACATATTTGACAGAGTGCCAATGTTCTAAGAGAGATGTTAGGTGTAAGAGGAATTCGTTGCTGTGGTCATGTGATGCTGATGGATGCTGACAGTTCCATAAAGAAGCACTAATCTCTCAAGGTGGATGGAACATGTTAAGGTGGGAGACTCATGGGTTGAAGTACTGAAAAACGAGCTTAGGAAGCTGAACCTTTCAGGCAAGATGACAAAGGACAAAGATACCATGTGAAAGCACCTCTGCGGTACTACATTAAAGCATCCAACACACTCTATAAAAGTGGTTGGTATTGGGAGGGGCATCCAGCCATTGAAACAATGCCAAATCAGACTGGAGTCTGGTGCAGCCCATTGGGTCATCAGCTTTGGTCACATCATCCAACCCATGCCAGTATGGAAAGTGGACATTCAATGATGATGATGATGATGATTCTCATGCATGTAGTTAGATATCTAGGCATGATATATATATATATGTATATATGCATATATATGTATATATACATGTATGTATGTATGTATACATATATGTATGTATATATATATATATATATATATATATATATATATATATATATATATATATATGAATGTATATATATATATGTATTTGGAATTTGAAATTTGAAATCTGAAATCGAAATCGAACCGAATCTGACGACTGGCACCCATGCCAACCTCTCCTTCATTGGACACTAAACTCTGCTTGCGAAGACCTGTTGGAGCAAGTGAAATCATAATTGAACCATACTCGATGACTGGCACCGCATCAGTGGAGCACTAACAGCACTGACAGGCGTGTTCATTGCCAGAACTGCTGTCTGGCTTCCATGCTAGTGGCCCATAAATAGCACCATTTGAGCATAATCGTTACCAGCGTTGCCTTCTAGCACTTGTGCTGGTAGCACGTTAGAAAACCATTCAACTGAGGTCATTGCCAGTGCCGCTGGACTGGCTTCCATGCAGGTGCCACATAAAAAACATCTTTTTGAGCATGGCCATTGCCAGTACCGTGTGACTGGCCCTCGTGCCGGTGGCACGTGAAAGCACCCACTACACTCTCGGAGTGGTTGGCATTAGGAAGGGCATCCAGCTGTAGAAACTCTGCCAGATCAGATTGGATCCTGGTGCAGCCTTCTGGCTTGCCAGTCCTCAGTCAAATCGTCCAACCTATGCTAGCATGGAAAGCGGACGTTAAACGATGATGATGTATATATGAATATATATAATATGCATACTACAGTGTGTGTATACATAGTTTGTGTGAGCATGTGTGTGTGTGTGAGTGTGTGTGTGTGTGTATGTGTGTACACATACACATACACACACACACACAAATATATATATATATATATATATATATATATATATATATATATATATATATATATATATATATATATATATATATGTATGTATGTATATTTAAGAAGCAAAAAATTTAAAAAATGCTTTTGAATAAGATTAGAAATAAAAATTATTACAAGAAAAAGAGGAACAACAGAAGCTGAAGAGTTTTTTGGAGACAGCAAATTAAAGAATAGACATTCTTCATTTTTACCTTTTGATGTACATTAAAAAGAATAAAGACATAAGAGAGAGAGAGAGAGAGAGAGAGAGAGAGAGAGAGAGAGAGAGAGAGAAAGAGAGGAAATGATTGGAATATTGCTGAGTTGCAGATCAATAGAATGTAATCAAGTGAGATAATGGCTGTCTGATAAAAGCAATAAGAGGATAGGAAAATGAATGAAAGGTCAATATGACTGATAATAACGGAAGTTGAAAGTGTTGGGGAGAAAGTTAAGAATACAAGCAGCATTTGATATTTTTGGTAAGGAGAAGCAATGATGGTAATTTTGTATTAAATTGGTTCGATTTGATTAGAGATATGACAGTGTTAACTCAAAGTTCAAATAATGTGATGGATAACTGTTGACCTGGCACCAATATTGTTATCATTTTTACTTAAGTTCAAAAACTGTATTGGTTATAAGTTTTAACTAGTGAAATGATTAGAAAGATAACATACAAAACATTTTGGTATTGAGGTGCGTAAATAATGTGAACTGATTGGGAATGTGGTTGTGTTATTCTTGTGTAAGTTAACGGATGTAATGATTTTTCATGAAATGCTGAGCATCAAATAATACACAATGTAGAGGCTATTGACAGAAATTATTAAAGCAAGTAAATAAATACTAATTGGCTGGAATCAACATGAAACCAATAAAAAGCCATGCTTGATCCAATAAGAAAGCTTCTATTTATTTCACTGATTCACTGTAGCAAGAATATTTCTCCACAAACATCTTACCATCTGTAAACTCAAGTTCATATAGTTTAAGTGTTAACCCTTTAGCATTCAGCTTACTGTGTCAAATGTAAAGCTTATTTATTCACATTATGTTAAATTAATCCTGCTTTATCTTGTAGCTTTGAAATTTCAATGATGTGATTGTATATTATTGGAAAGACTTTGTGGAGTAT